>NC_138546.1:34998991-35259300 GCF_964234715.1 Podarcis melisellensis
ACTAACCTAATAATAATAATAATAATAATAAATAATAATAATAATAATAAATTTATTACTTATACCCCACCCATCTGGCTGGGCCTCCCCAGCCACTCTGGGCAGCTTCCAACAGAATATTAAAAACACCATAAAACATTAAAAGCTTCCCTAAACAGGGCTGCCTTCGGATGTATTCTAAAAGTCAGAGAGTTGTTTATTTCCTTGACATCTAATGGGAGGATGTTTCACAGGGCTGGCGCCATTACCGAGAGGGCCCTATGCCTGGTTCCCTGTAACTTCACTTCTCGCAGTGAGGGAACCGCCAGAAGGCCCTCAGCGCTGTTAAGGGCTTTAAAGGTCAGACCATCACTTTGAATTGTGCTCAGAAACATACTGGGAGCCAATGTACTGGGAGCCAAGGGGTAATATAGGCACACGATTTTTCTCCCACTTATTCTTCCAAAGCAAAAAGGTCTGTTGGCCATAAATATTGCCTCTCTCTTCTCTTCTGTTGTGTGTGTGTGTGTGTGTGTGTGTTTGTTTGTTTGTTTGTTTGTTTGTGCATATGCACCCGCATGCACCCAGGTGTGCATGTTTTAATTTGAGGATTTCACCCAAAATTATAATGAAACACTGCACACATCAAAGCTATACAATAGCTACTAAACTGTGCAATCCTCTGCATTTCTATTCAGAAATACCGGTAAGTCCCCTTTATTTTTATGGAAGTTACACATCAGGCTTACACTCTCAAGTAAGTGTGGAAAGGATTACAGCATTAATGCTGGTGTGTAAGGAGCTGATAACAACTATTCACTGTTGGGGTGTTTTAAAAAAATTGCTAATACAGTAGTACCTCAGGTTACATACGCTTCAGGTTACAGACTCCACTAACCCAGAAATAGTGCTTCAGGTTAAGAATTTTGCTTCAGGATGAGAACAAAAATTGTGGTCTGGTTGCGCGGCGGCAGCGGGAGGCCCCATTAGCTAAAGTGGTGCTTCAGATTAAGAACAGTTTCAGGTTAAGAACGGACCTCCGGAACGAATTAAGTACTTAACCTGAGGTACCACTGTATCCTTAAGCTTCACCATTGAGTTGAAGGGAGAAGCACATGAATAAGGGCCAAATGTTATGTGGGAAATCTATGCTCTTGTTTTTAACTTAATAGAAGCTGCAAGGATATTAAGGCAGCAACTTTGAATTTTTTTGCCCCATCTCCCTTGAACGTTGAACAGGAAAATTGTTAAACACACCCTTCCCCCATTGCCATTGCTCTGATCTCATTTTGGGCACCCCATGGTTGCTTTTACAAATAAAGTCAAGAGGTCTAATCACAGGGATTTCATGCCTAACATTCTGTAGTTTTGGCGGGCCTAAAGTATTGGGAATCAGTGACATCCCAAGGGAATTAAGACTAGGGGTCATGACAGATTCCAAATACCATCCCTGCATAGCCTTATAATTGTTATAAATGCATGCAGAAAAAGCTAAACATACCGGTATTATATGAAATACGATCTGTTCCAAGAGGAAGTAAATACAGTACAAAGCTGCACATTAGAAAACACAATTTAACTGTTTTTTTAAAGCACAGTATATAAAAATGGGGGGTATTGCTTTGGTTTGGTTTTATTATGTATTTTGTATTCTCATTTTGTATTTTTCTGTTGTGAACCACCCTAGGATCTTCGGATAAAAGGCAGTATATAAATTAAATTAAATATTAAAGTATCATCATCATTATGCAAGCAAACAAAAAGCATAGGTGTACTTTATCTTGAAAAACTGTAGATTCAATAATTAAGACAGTTTTTTTAATGTTGTAACCCTCCCTGGGACCTCAGGATGAAGGGCATGTAATTACTAAATTAAATAATCAATAAATATGGACCCAGTTTGACAGCAACCATGACCAGTCTCAGGTAGAAAGAGGCACTGGAGTTTTTCATTCAGCTGCTACACAGCTTCTGACAGCTGTTAACAGATGCTGGAGCTTCTCTGCATTTCACATTTTTACATTTAGTTAGAACAGGGGTGGGGGAAATTGTGGTCCTCCATCTCCCATCAGTCCCAACTAGCATGGTCAACAGTCAGGGATGAGGGAAAATGTCCAGCAACATCTGGGAGGCCACAGAAGTCTCCCACCCTGAATTGTATCCGTTGAAGCACTAAGTGAAAGGCGCTTAGTAGTGGCACACTCGTCCCAATAGTGAAATGCTTTGTGCCAGCAGATCACTGTTGTGCAAAAGAATGCACAAGCAGGTGGCTGGTAACTTTGCTGCACGATACGTTGCACAGTCTGCTGCGCAATACGTTTCCACTCACGCAACTGCTGTGCTGGATTCCTCTCTTGCATAACTTTTAAACTCAGCTATCCACTAGTACAAGAGCTCTTGTGCTAGCGGACTCAGGGCTTCGAATCCTGTCTTTGCCATCTTCATCTGTTGTCACTGCTATGACAACCAGTAGGAGCCAATATGGTAGAAAAGAGGTTCAGAGCCACTGATATGGGCATCATGGCCGCTTACCTGTAAATGGGCTGGGGCAGGACCAAGCAGTGGCAAGGTGAGAGCTAAACTGGAGTCAATCCAGCACTCCTGCCTGGGCACCCACACAGACCCAAGCTTTCTGCCAGCCTGTCCCACCCCATCAGGTAAACTGCAGTGACACCAGTGTCAGGAAAGAAGCTCCATTGCAGCACACTGGTCACTATTGATGGTGACGGTGATGATGAATTAATGGAGTCTATCTGAACCCAGCTCTTGCCCACCTAGCAGTTCGAAAGCATGTCAAAGTGCAAGTAGATAAACAGGTAAACTGGCGGGAAGGTAAACAGCATTTCCGTGCACTGCTCTGGTTCACCAGAAGCGGTTTAGTCATGCTGATCACATGACCCAGAAGCTGTCTACGGACAAACGCTGGCTCCCTCAGCCTATAGAGCAAGATGAGCGCCGCAACTACAGAGTCATCTGCGAATGGACCTAACGGTCAGGGGTCCCTTTATCTTTACTATCTGAACACAATATTGTTGTTGTTGTTTGTTTGTTTTTTAAAAATCTATCCCCTCCAAGGACAGCATACAATAATAAACAACAATCACAGAGCACAATAAGAGAAAAAGGTAAAGCATGAAACCGACTCATAAAATAAGGACCAATAAGAGAAATTAAGTGGTTTCTAGCTGTATTGGTATAAAAGAATATGAAAAAATGGTATAAGTAAAAACTCAAGGTTATAATAATTTAAGATTTAAAGATCTGGGTAGAATAAAGAGGGAAAGAAACTGCTGAGCTAATAAATTTGAATTGGAATACAAAAAAGGGAGGTATGAGGAGGTCCGAGAAACAAGTAAATGAAAAATAATGTGACGAAAAGATTGATAGTTTTAAACAACTTTTATTTTGTATTTTTTCTTTTTCTATTTTGTAATGCAAAAATCTTAATAAAAATTTATTTAAAATTTATTTAAAAAAATAAGGACCAATAAGGACTACTGGAGCATAGGTATATCTGGGGTAAATCAAGCAGGAGAAGAGATTCTCTTTTATCCTGACCTGAATGCACAAATTCCTCACGTGGCCCTTATTTCTGGGCTACAGAGCAGAGTCTGAATGAGAAAAGGAACTGGAAAGTTGTGTGCATCGCGACCCTGCTGGCCTCTGGGCCCTCTGGGTTGTTTCTCTGTGCTGCTGTTGTTATTCTAGGATCAGGAAATGGGGCTTGGATCCAGCCGTGCTGTGGAACCAGGAGATGTTCAGACTTCAAAGTAAACAACCTTTATATATATACACAGACACACAAACACACAGTGAGATATAATGAAGTATTTGCATGGCCTATGCACAGTCCCTCCTTCCCAAAATGCACACTACCAAGAACTTGTCTACCACAACTGGGTGCGATGAACATCTAGGGATGGGGAAGAAATTTGGTTCCATTCACATATAAGAGTGAACTTACTTAATTTGCGCTTTGGGTTGCTAGGGGGTGTTGTTTGTTTGTTTAAGTCCTCATGAAAATTCATCAGCATTTTCATGCAAATTTATCATAATATGCACATTTTGCAATGCTTTACGTTAGCATTACATTATTCCACAACGTTCATTTCAATGTGATGCAAATTGGGGTAAGAAGAAACTCAATGATTATGTATCGCTTGCCAACTGAAAACAAGAGCAAATGCTGGTTATATTTGTTGGTTTGATTTCTGTTCTACGCATAGGACAAATAAGCAAACATCTGCAATTTCCATCCTCCTTTCCATCAAAATTCTCCTCTATCCTTAACAGGCAGATCAGCCCCAATTGCTCATCCTGAAAGCAAATGGCCTACAGTCCGTCCTTTCCCGAACGCTGCTCCTTCTCAATGAACTATTCCTGCTTTGATCTCAGAGGCACAAGCCTCTCTGATAGGCACTGGGCTGAAGCTGTTTTCTCTCTCACTGTCTGATATCTACAAGAGGCTTTATCTGTCAAGACAGTCTGTCTCCTGGTTACGAACAAGGAGACCTTGTCTAAAAAGGATGGGTATCGCATTGCTTTGCATCAAAGGTCATACTCAGAAGGTACAATGAGTTGGAGCCACAGACTGCTGGGCACTTCTAACTTGGCCCAACATCTATTTTTGCCACCTGGGTGCATAACTTGTGTTGCCTGTTTCCCTGAGTGATAGCAATATCTACGAGCAGCAGCTTTGGTCTTGGTACAGGAAAATTAATTGGCATTTTAGTGCAAAATTCTCCTTGTGTACACATTTTTGTATATTTTTGCCTATGAGATGTATTTTTGCAAAGCAATTTCCCTTAAATGAAATATCCTTTTGTATGCTATTTGCACTTATATGCATTTTAATGCACACTTTACCCCAGTATATGCATTTTTATTCACATTACTTAGCTGGAGAATTGCAAAATTCGCAGAAGTGTGAATTTCTAAGGACGGCTGTGTTTCGGTTCACATATTGCTTTGGAAAATGTGAATTGGGTAGGGTCACCTTTAAATACAAACTGAATCAAATTTCTCCAACATCCATAATTTCTTTATTCGTAAGATTTCTTGCCCACTCATATAATTAGACACAAATTAAAATAGTTACAATGATAAAAACAAGTAAATTCGTTCCAATGAAAAGAGAAGAGCAGAGATTCAGCAAAAGAGGTGGGCCCCACTCAGCACAAAATACCTTAACTGTCAAACACCAAGGTAAACAGGTGCTTCTTCTTTAGCAAACAGCAGAAACTATTCAATCTTTGTGGGAATTCAGGAGCCGGCGGAATGCCAATACTGTTGGGGCCCCTCCTATTTCAGCAGGAAGGGTCTTGAGTGTCAAAGGTCAGGGTAAAGACATGTTGCTTCACCATATGATGAATGTTATACAATGAAGGCACCAGATGCATCTCTAAGTGTGTGTTTCTGGCAGAATTCCACAACTTACGGGCTGCCACAGAGAAAACCCTCTCCCAGGCCACCATTCCACATTAGGGTATGTTGAATTTTTCAACTGTCATGCGAATGCGCATGAGAAATATGAAGGCTACAGAAGAGGCCAAGAAGCAAGTCAACTGATGTCCAAGATCAATTCAAAGCAAGAAGAAGTGTTTGGACTTGATATCCCGCCTTTCACTCCCCTCAAGGAGTCTCAAAGCAGCTAACATTCTCCTTCCCCTTCCTTCCCCACAACAAACACTCTGTGAGGTGAGTGAGGCTGTGAGACTTCAGAGAGAAGTGTGATTAGCCCAAGGTCACCCAGCAGCTGCATGTGGAGGAGTGGGGAAGTGAACCGGGTTCACCAGATTACGAGTTCACCGCTCTTAACCACTACACCACGCTGGCTCTCAAGACTCGATGAAACTTCTTATTAACTGATGTATTATGTTTTATGGTTACAATGTAATATTGTATGCATAGATATGGTTTATGCAGAGAAACTAGTTTTTTTGTGGCATTGCCTGACATTTTCAGGAGGTAAAATTTGAATTATTTGGTTTTCCAAGAAAACCAAACGTTTTCTTCATAAAACATAGATTAGCCAAGCTAAATGTTGTCCAATCATAAAAATCATAGCAGATTTGAATTCCTCACAAAAACTTATTTTTAAGACCCCCTCACTGCAGAAATTTGCAAAAAATAAAATAAAAAATAAGTTTCTGAGGGTGGCAGAACTACCATGAGGTCTCCCTCTGCCAATCTTAACACCTGAGACGGTTGGTCATGATGGAGGTGGTCTTTTGGAAATTTGAGGCCTAAGTTGTTTAGGGCTTTAAACACATTGAATTGAGTCCAAAAACAAACTAATAACCAGTGCAGCTGTTTTAAAACAAGGGTTATTTGAGCTCTGAATGGAACTCCAGCTAGCAACCTGGCTGCTGCGTTTTGGACCAGTTGAGCTTTCCAAAGCATCTTTAAAGCATCAAGCCCAAACAGCTGGGTCCAGCTCTGGGTTTGAGGGGAGGTGCTGACAAAGTCATCATCCTGCATTGCTATACCCCCCACCCTGCAGGATTACCTGCTGGGTGTGGGAAGTGAGAAACAGTTGCAGCACAGCCAGTTGTGCTAGACAGCTGTGAGCTGTTTTAATTATTCAGAAAGCCCCCCATATAGTTGTTGGTCCTGCCATGCATCTGGGCACCTGGCAACGGCCCAAGAATGCCAGTTCTGAACCTGGTCCCAAAAGAAGAATGATTTCTTATCCCTCTCCAGCTGGCCAATGGTGGTGAGGGCAGCCATCTTTGCTTTCTCAAGAACACCCCTGGGCACAGTGCTATATCATGATATAATATTGTTCCCATTGGGACATCCTGTCAAGGCAGCTAAGGGGAGCCAAAATGCTGTGTGAAGCAGTGACAGATTATTATTTTTAAAAAATGTGTGGAGCATCTACCACCTTCTCTTTAAGGACAGGACCCCAGAAAGTTCTTATGACTCTCCTTCTCCTGTAAAGATCAATATCTGTGAACGTTTTTCTGTCCACACTCACCTCTCTGAAACTTCCAGAACTTACTGGGCCTGAATACTTCAGCCTAGGCAACATGGTGCCCTCCAGATGTTGTGGACTGCAACCCCCATCCGCTGTGGCAAATGGACAGGGATGCTGGGATTTGTAGTCCCAAACGTCTGGATTTGGGGTGCAAGTTTTATTCCTGAGTTGGAAAAGGTTAAGGCAAGGATGGAGAATGTTGCTGGACTCCAACGCCCATCAACCCTGAGTACTGACCATGGTGGGCTGGGGCTGATGGGTGTTGGATTCCAACAGCTTCCCCATTCCTGGATTGAGGTCCTAGGCATCTCAGGTCCAGCATAACCAGGGGAAGGGCCGTAATTCAGAAGGTCCCAGGTTCCACCCCCGACAATTCCAGGTAAGAGTGGGAGAGGCCTGTCTAAAACTCTGGAGAACTTTTTCCAGTCAGTGTAGGCAAAACTGAGATAGATGCACCAATGGTCTGACTTGATATAAGGTCCTGTCCTCTGTTCCTAATCTTTCTGGGTGCGTGGAGATCTTTGGAGTTTATCGCACATGCGAAACCATGGACGCATCATCTCTTTTCCAGCTCCCACGTGGCTTAATAAAAAGAAATTGCTTGGCAAGAGTTTAGGACCATAGATGTTTAAACACTTAATAGGCATTAAAACCTGATCTGGGAAAAGCTGGAGAGCAGAAAGGAGAAGGAGACTGGCGATTGTATCTGTTACACGGTTCTGTTAGTATTGGATTAAGGAGCTTTCTAACTAGGCGCCAGAAGAAAGGAGTGTGTTTGGGGTTGGGGAAAGGGCAACAACTCGACCAGAACCCAAATGGAGCAGCTTATGCTCAGTGCTAGCCCGCGAAGTAGATTTGCAGCTTCTTGAAATTAAGGTCAGTAGGTGAGTAGCTGGACTAGGATAGCCACGGACACATCAGCCCTCCGCAAAAGGAATCACATCCCACCCCCATTACATCTAAGTGGGATGCTGTTGTGTGAAACACCATAGATATTGGAGATACTGACTGATAAAAGGTATTTGTTTGGGGAAGGGGCGGAGCATCTGTTGGGGAAACCCAGCGAGATGGGTGGGGTATTATTATTATTATTTGCTCTTTTTACAGAGGGTCTCAGGTTCAACCCCCAGGTAGGGGAAGTAGTAGCGTTGACATATTTCAAAAAGGTGAAAATCTGGACAGAAAAGTTGTTGAGCTTTTTTCTTTGGGGTGGGGGAGTTGTTGAGCTTTCATTCTATCCCCCCCCTTTTTTTAGCTGATTTTGAGGGAAATCACCAAAAACAACACTGCCGACATGGGTTGCCATACATCCAGATTTTCCTGGACGTTTCACCTATTTCCACCCAGACACTGTTTCCGATGGCCAATTGCTGGTTGTGTCCGTGAAATTCCAGACGTATGGCAACCCTAGGCAGTAGACAAGCCTGTCTGAAATCCGGGAGAGCTGGGCCAGCGTTCTTACACTTGCTGTGTACACGTCATATATTTATAGCACATTTCCACCTGGAAAATGTAGGATGTGATACATAAGTAGCAGTCAAGTACAACATTCCTTGTTTTCCTAAAGTGGACATGCAAGGGGATGTTTGGTCCAGTCAGTCAAAACATTCTGTTTCTTCCTGGGCTGGAGCATCCTTCCTTTTGCATGTGACTAGAGGTGGGTGTGACCTTACCTGTCCAGGTAACAAAAAGGACAAGGCACGCAGCCATCTTCCTCTCTTTGAGCTTCTGCATCATTGAAGAGCTTTTCAGCTAGAAATGCTCTGTTGGCTTTCTGCCAACAGAGGACAAAGGGACAAAGGGACTATCTCCATATGGGATAGACTCACATGTATATCCTTTGTAATGAAGTCTGCCTTCAGGGATCCAACTGTGAACTGATGATGTGAGTAAACTTCTTTTATATACTTTACACAAGATTGTGGTGTGTATATTCTTTTAAGGGGGAAATAAGGGAACTTACCAGGAATCTAATATTGAGAGGCTTAAACAAGCCTGCAACCAGCTACCTGATGTGCGTTAAAAAGGGGAATGTAAAACTCTGCTAAGATACAGAACTTGCTACCACAAGTTAGGAAAGATATTAATAAACAATATATCCTCTCCTGCCTCCCATTTCCCCCAGAACATTCCCACAGAATTCTGGGAAGCGTAGTTTACCCCTCACACGGCTATAATTCCCAGCATCCTTAAAAACTGCAGTTCCCAGGACTCTTGTGGGTGGGAGGAAAATGTACTTTAAATGTGTGTCCATGACGGATTCAGCTGCAGATGTCTTTGGCAAGCTGGTGGATGTCTGGAGACCGCAAGAAGGGAGAGGCCTTGATGGGACACCCATTGCTACATTCACCAAGCATGAAATCATTCCTAGTAGGGAGTACTGGTCTCCTGGGGAGGGCATGTTCATCATTGTTCCTTATTCCTTCCAACAATATGTAAAGTGCTTGTTGTTGTTTTTTTACACCTCCTAAAATAAATCAGCTAATTGGTTTGTTAACGAGCCAGCGATGATTAAGATCTCATGGGTGCCTGGGCACCACCAGGTTGCTATGGCGGCTCCTTCCTGGAATGTCCTTTCTTTGCTAGAAAGCATTCTGGTGAGAATTTGTGGGGAGGATGGTGTATTTAGGGTAATATATGTTGCAAGGAAGGAGATGGAGTCCAGGCATCCGTCCTCTATTTAAGAATAAGGGCAGAACTCTTATATAAAACAGCCCAAATGTCTCACAGATAAAGGAAATATATAATATTAGATACAGACAAGTGGTTCAATTGAAGGGACAAGTCTGTTTTTAATTATCTTGTGGGAGGCTTTTTTTAATATGTGTGATTTGTAATTTTTATTCTGACCCACCCTTAAATGCTCGTGTCAGAGCCAAAAGGTGGAGTTTTTTAGGTCACCTCCAGTATTTTGCAAGAGGGATTCGAGCAGATACTGGAAATGTGGATTTGTGCAATTGAAATGAATGAAAGCACTCTGCTGCCCTAGTGTAAGAAACACTTTTTATTTTATTTATTTTTGTAAAAGGGGGGGAGGACTTATTGCAGTTAGGAAAGTGACGGGAAGATGGACTGAAAAGTGTGGGATGAAGGAATAATTGCAAGGAGGCAAATCTGGATGGACGCTCGTCCTATGACTCCCCCATAAAGAAAACTGCCAAGGTGGGATGGCTCAGTTGGTAGAGCATGGGACTCTTAATCTCTGGGTCGTGGGTTCAAGCTCGACCTTGGGCGAAAGATTTCATCATTGCAGGGGGCTCGACTAGATGACCCTCCAGGTCCGTTCCAACTCTACAATTCTATGAGTCTATTATTCTATTTTTTTCAAGAATATTTATTAAAGTTTTCAATAATAATACAATAAAAATCAAAAAGAAAAAAACAAAAAAAAACAAAAATACAAATAATTAAAAACACATAAAGTTTCCAATACTTATTTTTCATTAACTTATTTCCCAGACCTCCTCATACCTCCCTTTTTGTATTCCTGTTCAAATTGTTAGTTCAGCAAATCCTTATCAATAAATTTTAACCTATTTCTAAACCTTTTTTTTCCATATTCTCTTAAAGCATTACAGCTGGAAACCACTTAATTTCTATCCGACATCATTCTAACATTCATTAATTTTGCAATATTTCTGTAAATAGTCTTTAAATTTCTTCCAATCTTCTTCCACCAACTCTTCTCCCTGGTCTTATGAGTCTATTATTCTAAATCAGAACAAATGTTCAATGAAAATTAGACATAGCCTGACTTCCACATGCAAGCAAATCAGGATGAATACTCAATAAACTGGTAGTCTGGAAGAGACGTTACAAGTGCAAACTGCAACTAAATGTTGCAGTATATCCTTGCCCCCTAAGAGGAGTGCTTCCATATTAGGGTTGAGGTTGCCAGCTTGCGAGGCCATCCTCCAGCTTACTCCAATAAATTGTTAGGGGGCTCAGGCAAGCCCGTTCACCCTTCCCCTCCCGCTTCAGTTTTCCATTTTTCTTTTCCAGCTGATGTATAACATTCCGCAGCTCAACATTCAATATTAAACTCAAAAACCTTTCCTGAATATTGTAGAAGAAATCCCTTGCTTCCTCAATCAAAGGGAACTCTCGAAGTGTTATAAGGTGTCGATATAATTATACAAATATATCACAGGAAAATATAGGCTTGTAGCCAATGTTAGTCCTACTCAGAGTAGGCCCAGAGTAGAAATTAATAGATCTGCCATGTCCATTACCCCGGATGGGTTTACTCTGAGTAGGACTAACATTGGATACAGCCCAGTGTGTTTTAATATCAAAATCGTCGTTATTTATTGCTGAACAATACATCTTTTGGATTTCTGTTTTTCTGTAGAAACTAAATTTCTACCCCATCTTTACACTGAGTATTGCAGTGATTCTAATTTTACACGCACACATATGGATAGAAGAATGTGTCACAATCAGCACTGTAGATGAGTCTAAACAATGCCATATGCTGACTGAGCAATAGTCACAATTCTTATTATTCCATTAAAGGTTCCACTCCCCCTCCTTTCTTTGGCTCTGTTTTAACACTGCAAATCAAAGCAGAACTTAAAGATACAATCAATACATTTTAAGTAGTCAGATTAGGAGATATAGAAACATCAAGTCAAGGACAAATAGACTGAAAAATAGTTTCTACCCAAGAGCTGTGGCCTTTTTGAATGCTGTAACTCGATAGTGTGACCTGGGAGTTTGATGGGTGTGGGTGTGGGTGCGGCTGGAATGTGGTTTGTTTGGTTGTTGTTGTTGTTTTGTTTTTGTTGTTTTTAAGGGATGGCATCCAATTTCGTTGCACTTGTGCAATGTTGCACTTGTGTAATGACAATAAAGAATCTATCTATCTATCTATTCAAACAGCAAATTCAGTTTCAGAGGTAACTTTCGCTGTGCTCAGTGGGGTTTACAGCCAGATTAGTGACAATAGGATTGCAGCCCAATCATCCAAACTTCCTTTTGTGCCACGTTTTCTGGGCACAGGTTTGGGATTTCCAGGTCCATGGCAAAGAAAACCTGAGTCCTGTTTACTCTGATTCAGCTATAAAATGTGGGTTTCCTGGGGGAAGGGGCGGAAGAAAAGAAAACCACTTGGACACAGAAATCCCAAAGCTTTGCCTAGAAATGAGGCACAAAGGAAATTTTGAATGAGCCCAGTGTGATTCTATACATGCTGACTCAAAAAACTAGCTCCATTGAATTCAATGGAACTTACTCCGAGGTAAGTGTGTATAAGATTGCAGTCTAATGTTAACATCTTATCATAGCTGTCAACATTTTCCTTTTTTTAAGGGAAATTCCCTTATTCCGAATAGGATTCCTCGCAAAAAAAGGGAATAGTTGACAGCTATGGATCTTATTAACTTTAATTCAGGCTAAAATGTTTGATGGGCAAAAGCCTTTAAACCAAAAAATAATAATACAGTGGTACCTCAGGTTAAGTACTTAATTCGTTCTGGAGGTCCGTACTTAACCTGAAACTGTTTTTAACCTGAAGCACCACTTTAGCTAATGGGGCCTCCTGCTGCTGCCGCAGCACAATTTATGTCTCATCCTGAAGCAAAGTTCTTAACCTGAAGCACTATTTCTGGGTTAGCGGAGTCTGTAACCTGAAGTGTATGTAAGCTGAAGCGTATGTAACCCGAGGTACTGCTGTACTTCTAATGCATAGTACTTTATTTAAGCCTTGTTTCCTGGAGCAGGATTTGGGAATATGGGATGCATTGGGTCATATCTGCTCATAGCTGTCAACCGTCCCTTATTTGGCAGAAAAGTCCCTTATCCCAGCACTGTGTCCCACTGCTGTCCGTTATTGATGATGTCCCTTAAATTTCCCGGGTTTCAAAGGAAGCAGCTCCTCTCCCTCCCTCCCTGCCAGCCAGGGAGGAGGGAGGCTCCAACTGTGTTGCTTGGCTGCGTTGCTCACCCAATAAGGAGTCTAAGAATGACTGGGGGGTGGAGTTTGCATGCCTTGTGCCGATCAAATCGGCCGCGTTGCCTGGGGACTCGCCTTTGCTCAGCGCTTCCCAACGGAGAGGTGTCAGTGGTTTTCCTTGCTGCATCCCCTTTGCCGGGTTGCTGTGCTGTGGGAACCACCGCTTGAGGCTTCGTTTGGCTGCTGGCTGGGCTTTCTGCCTTTGGCTCGGAGGGGCTCAGAAGTTGAACATACCTGTGCTCTGAAAATCCCTTATTTTGGCTGCTGATCCCTTATTTTTGAGGCTGCTGGTCCCTTATTTTCAAATCTGTAAGTTGACAGCTATGTATCTGCTTCAGCCCCACAGAGTTATGGGTGTCTCATTGCGGGAACCAATGCACTTCTGTAGTGTGGTTAGGAACGAATGGCTGCTTCTAGGAGAAGCTCTTGGTTAATACCCAGCAGAGCACGACTCCGCTGTTTTTCTCAGCTGCTTTCCCACCTTCCCAAGCCGTACCTCAACAAAACGTATTTTGCTTTTGAAGTGTTGTGGACCAGGGCCTCCCTCTCCCCCTACGCCACTGCCCTTGCAACCCCCTTGCTGTTTTCGGAAGTGCCGCTCGCCCTGGCAGCATCTTCTGTCACGGGTACGGTGTTTCCAGAGCCTCGGAGACACTGAGTCACCTGCTCCATTGTTCCAGGTCAAAGGAAAAAGCTGTCTGGTGTGATGCGTGTGGCGATGGGGCAGCGATGGCTCCCGGGAGGCCCAAGGAATGTGCTGAGGTGTATGCAGCCTTCTCTCCTTTTCCTGGAAATACCGCTGAGGGAGGATGCTTAATCACAATGCCTGTTTGCTGCCAAGCATCACAAATCTCTCTTGCCAAGGGATTGGCTGAGCTGATCGGGTGTCGCAGACAAAGGAGGACTGGGATTGGTTGGAGAGCAGGGATGGAGAACCTCTATCAGCCTTCCAGGGGTCACGTGACAATGGCTGGCCCAACCACCTCTCTATACTGGGCAGAGTGGTTGGGTGATTAGGCATAGGATGGTGACGGCCTCAGACACATTTAAAATCCAAACATACTCCATTTTGACATAATGTATTAGAGGGTAATATAGGGATGCGGGTGGCGCTGTGGTCTAAACCACTGAGCCTAGGGCTTGCTGATCAGAAGGTCGGCGGTTCGAATCCCCACAACGGGGTGAGTTCCCGTTCTTCAGTCCCAGCTCCTGCCAACCTAGCGGTTCGAAAGCAAGTGCAAGTAGATAAATACAGTGGCATAGCGTGGGTTGTCAGCACCCGGGGCAAGGCAAGTAATTTGCGCCCCCTAACCCGGGGCAAGGCAAGTAATTTGCGCCCCCTAACCCCTAACCTGCCACCGCTGCCATCTTCTTCTTGCTGCTGCCTGGTCTGGTCTGGTGTGGTTCTCTCCTGCGCTCAGCGCTGCGCTGGGCGGCCGCTGCACTGTCCCTCCCCCAGATAGTCCCTCGCTCTCTCTCCACACCGCACACCTGGCACCCACCCCCTCCACAGTGGGCGGCGACCCGGCAGCTCAGATTGGATTCGCACAGCCAGCACTGCAGTGAGAGAGAGTGAGTGAGCCAGGTAGGGGCAGAGAGCTGCGAGTGCGAGCGCACCCCCCCCCCAGATGTTGCGCCCGGTGCGGCCGGCCCCCCCTGCACCCCCACGCTACGCCACTGGATAAATAGGTACCCCTCCAGCAGGAAGGTAAACGGTGTTTCCATGTGCTGCTCTGGTTTCGCCAGAAGTGGCTCAGTCATGCTGGCCACATGACCCAGAAAAACTGTCTGTGGACAAACATCGGCTCCCTCTGCCAGTAAAGTGAGATGAGCGCCACAACCCCAGAGTCGTTCACGACTGGACTTAACTGTCAGGGGTCCTTTACCTTTATTAGAGGGTAATAAATAACAACAACAACAACAACCCAGCAGCCTCACCCCACCTAATGGCTGTGCCAGCCCTGACACTGAGCTTTGTTTAGGCCAACCTGATCAATTCCCCTTACCAATTTCAAGACCTTTCAGGGTTCAGCTTCTTCCTGCAATTGCAGCCATCTGGCTTCTACAGCTCACCGAACATGCTCTCTTTTTTCACTGGATTCCGGTTCTCCATCCACAGTGTTTCAGTGCTCTCTTACACTATCTTTTCTCTCTCTCACTTTCCCTTATCAATAATATTTATTTATTTATTTATTTATTTATTTATTTATTTATACCCCACCCATCTGGCTGGGTTTCCACTCTAGGTGGCTTCCAGTAGAATACAGTCATACCTCGGGTTAGAGATGCTTCAGGTTGTGGTTTTTTTTGTTACGGACCGCCAAAACCCAGAAGTACCGGAAAGGGTTACTTCCTGGTTTCGGCAGACATGCATGCGCAGAAACGCTAAATCGTGCTTTGCACATGCACAGAAACACCGAATTGAAACCTGCGCGTGCGCAGACGCACCGCTGCAGGTTGCGGACGCTGTGGGTTGCGAACGTGCATCCCGCACGGATGATGTTTGCAACCCGAGCGTCCACTGTATTAAAATACAATGATTCATCAAATGTTAAAAGCTTCCCTAAACAGGGCTGCCTTCAGAGATCTTCTAAAAGTCAGGTAGTTGTTTATTTCTTTGATGGGAAGGCGTTCCACAGGGTGGGCACCACTACTGAGAAGGCCCTCTGCCTGGTTCCCTGTAGCTTCACTTCTCGCAGGGAGGGAACTGCCAGAAGGCCCTCGGAGCTGGACCTCAGTGTCCGGGCTGAACGATGGGGGTGGAGATGCTCCTTCAGGTATACTAGGTTGAGGCCCTCCAACATTTCTCCAATGAAAAAAGGGATGTCCTAAGGAAAAGTGGGACATCAAATCCGAAACCAGGACAGCTTCTGTAAATCTGGAACTGTCCCTGGAAAATAGGAACACTTGGGGGGGGCAGTCTGCATTACTTCAACTCCTCCCTCCCAACCTCAGAAGGGGAACAGAATTCTGGATACAGTACCACTTCCTCTAATCAATTAGGTTCCATCACTTAGGTTCCTTCTCCTTTGAAGAAGTGCTGTGGCTCATATTTCTGTATGAAATATTTCTGTATGAAATATCATATTTCTGTATGAAGGATCCCAGGTTCTTTGTTTGTTTTTGAATAATTTTTATTGAGTTTTACAGATTTTCTCATCATCACAATCAACATTATCTCAAAAACAGAACAACATATTAATCCCCAACCCCCTCGCCCCCCGGACTTCCTTTTCTGGTTCTTTGAATGTTTACTGTTGGTTTTATTTTACCTTAATATGCAGTCTTTAACATAAATGTTATAACATTCTTCACATTTTTATACCCTACTTATTTTCACATTTCGTCTCGCACTTTATTATTTCCCCATTTCTGCATCTTCATTTCTATGTTGCTAATTGTAAATGTTTACTCAAACCCTGCTAGTGAGTCTACTTCTTTACAGTTTTGAAAAGGGTTCCAGGTTCTAATCTTAGCATCTTCAGGTACCTCTATTAAAGAGCCTTGTCCAAATCCTGGAAAACCACTGCCAGTCCGTGTAGGCAATATTCATCTAGATAGACCAATGACCAGACTCCGTATAAGGCCGCTTCCTACATTTCCCCCTTTTGACTTTAGGCTTCATTTTCCTCTTTATTACCACTCTGAACTATTGACCCTCCTGTGAACTGTTAACCTTTCTGGTTAGAACAGACCCTTTCAAAAAGAAAACATGCGTTTTGGAACAGAGCACCATCATTCACGTTCGCTCCTTCATAGTTTCACATCCCACCTTTAAATTCCTCCCCCTCCCCATGCACAATTAAAACAATAATATAGAATTAAAATGTTGCAGTAAATTCAATAATAACAGCGGTGATATCTCCAGAGGCATCCCTAACCTAGAGAGAACGAACGGGCAAAGCGCACTCCAAAATATATAGCAGATTCGTTCTGATTTGTTTGTGGCGAGGTTATACAACAATAAGCATTCACACTGGGTTCATTCTGTTTTGTTTAACATAAGAAGAGTCTGCTGGATCAGGCCAAGGACCCATTTGGTCCAGCATCCTGTTCCTACAGTGACCAGATGCCTGTGAGAAGCAGGACCCGAATCCAAGACACTCTTCTCTCTTGTAGGTCCCAACAACTGGTTTTCAGAAACATTACTGCCTTCCACCAAAGAGGCGCAGCATAGCCATCATGGCGAGTAGCTATGGATCGCCTTGTCCTCCATGGATTTGCCTAATCCTCTTTTGAAGCCACCCCATCCCAGTTGGTGGCAATCGCTGCCTCCTCTGGGAGCGAGATCCATAACTTAACTGTGCGCTGCATGGAGATGTAACGTATTTTTTGCTCTATAAGACTCACTTTTTCCCTCCTAAAAAGTAAGGGGATATGTGTGTGCGTCTTATGGAGTGAATGCAGGCTACGCAGCTATCCCGGAAGCCAGAACAGCAAGAGGGATCGCTGCTTTCGCTGCGCAGTGATCCCTCTTGTTGTTCTGGCTTCTGAGATTCAGAATTTTTTTTTTTCTTGTTTTCCTCCTGCAAAAACTAGGTGCGTCTTGTAGTCTGGTGCATCTTATAGAGTGAAAAATACGGTACTTTCTGTTACCTGTTCTGGATTTTCCAACACTTCACTTCAATGTACGTATGTCCATGAGCTATTGCTTGCGGGGTGTTTCTACATTGGCCCATTAATCAGTCACTTATCCCACATTTTTCAATCCATTTCTCCAACACTTTCCCAACTGCAGAAAGTCTATGGAGTGTGTGTGTGTGTGTGTGTGTGTGTTTAAGAAGACTTGTTAAACTATGGTGGCAGAGCACTTAAATCCACATTAATTATTATTATTAATAATAATATTTTTTTTATTTATATCCCGCCCTTCCCGGTTCAAAAGCCAGGCTCAGGGCAGCTAACAACAAATTTAAAACACTTACCGTAATTGTAAAAGCAACATAAAATACAGTATAAAAAGATGAATAACAATAAAAATCAAAAATTAATTTAGGGAAAATAAGCAATTAGATAATCCCCAGGGCTAGCTGGCCGAATTGGTCCTACTTGGGCCAGCGAGGAGGCCAGGGGAGAATTAGCTGTGGGGTCTCAGAGCGGGTAATCTTTATAAAAGGGGAGGGGGGAGAGAAGGGAAATAAAAGATCAGGCTGAATTCAAATTAAAAGCCAGGTGGAATAGCTCTGTCTTACAGGCCCGACAGACGGAGGTTAAATCCTAAAGGGCCCTAGTCTCATGGGACAGAGCATTCCACCAGGTCGGAGTCATCACTGAAAAGCCCCTGGCCCTGGTGGAGGATAGTCTGACTTCCTTAGGGCCCGGGACCTCTAAACTATGGTTATTCATGGACCTTAAGGTCCTCTGCGGGGCATACCAGGAGGGGAGCTCCCGTAGATACGAGGGCCCTAAGCCACAAAGGGCTTTAAAGGTCAAGACCAGCACCTTGAATCTGACCCTATACTCCACCGGGAGCGATGAACATAAATTTTCCAGTATGCACTGGAATCTCTCCCACAAAACAGTGACTGTATGGAGGCACCCTTTAGAAGAAAACAATTTTTTTTTCCTATTCAGTGCTGGCCGAGAAGCCAACTTAAAGGAATCCATCCCAGTCAACAACTTATAGTTCAAGAAGTCTTTCCTTAACTGGGAGACTTGTAAACAATGTAAGGCAACCGACCCTATTGAATTGTGCTGTCCTTCACGGAAAGGTTCTGTTTCTTTAGTTGCTGGTTCCTGTTCCCGCTACAGTTTCCGAGACAATCAGGACCTGTGTCCACTTGCCAGCTGGAACTGGGTCAGACTGACCAAGCCTTTAAAGCCAGCCCAAGGTTTCTACATGAAGAGATCTGAGGGTTCGCATCTGTGGAAAGCATTGGTCTCGCGTGCTGTAAGGTGTAGTAGTAGGTAGGGCTGCTGATAAAGACTCCAGCTGAAACCCTGGACAGTTGCTGTAGACCCTGTTGGATCAAATGGGCCAAGGGTCTCACATAGGCAGCTTCCTATGTTTGGAAAGACCGGCACCCTTAGATGAGGAAGGCCTTTAATTCCTCACATTCAGAGATTCTCTCTAGTTACTCAGCGAGGAGGGCAAGTGATGCACTCTGCAAAATGCTTGCAGGTGCTTAAAATCATCCACTGCCATCATAGCACCCACAAACTTTACCTGAGGAGAGAGAAAAGTGAGGTGGGTGACTGCAAAAAATGTTTTTAAAAACTTTCATTAAAAAAACCCAGAAGCTTTTCTATTAGGAATTTTAGGTACCTGCATTCCAAAGGAGCAGAAAAGACTTTTCATGTATGCGACAGTAGTCGCACGGATGCTACTAGCCCAGAGACGGAAAGAAGAAAGAGTCTTTACCAGAGAGGAATGGCAAACTTAAGCTGATGGACTATGCTGAAATGGCAAAGCTGACTGGAAAGCTCAGGAAACAAGAGGACAAAAACTTTTAAAAAAGAATTGGGGGGGATTATAATTTACTTAGGAGACCACTGTAAGCAGATGAAAACATTAGCAGGATTTTAATATCACTTGTAATGTAACAGGTATTATGGATAATATGGATGAATACAAAATATAGATTAGGAAATAAATATGCTTCAGGTTACAAATGCTTCAGGTTACAGACTCCGCTAACCCAGAAATAGTACCTTGGGTTAAGAACTTTGCCTCAGGATGATAACAGAAATTGCGCAGCAGCGGTGCGGCAACAACAGGAGGCCCCATTAGCTAAAGTGGTGCTTCAGGTTAAGAACAGTTTCAGGTTAAGAACAGACCTCCAGAACAAATTAAGTTCTTAACCCGAGGTACCACTGTAAAACCAAATAAAAATAAATTCAAGAAAGAAAGAAAGAAAGAAAGAAAGAAAGAAAGAAAGAAAGAAAGAAAGAAAGAAAGAAAGAAAGAAAGAAAGAAAGAGAAAAGGGAGGTGGGTGGACGCTTTCCCCATGTACGAATGAGCTACGCATCCCAGCATTCCTGACAGAAAAATGATGCTATTCTCTGGGATGTGTCATCCTAGTTCCTTGTGGGAATAAACTATCTGGGTATCTGCTATGGCCAGCACCCTCAGGTAAGGTTTGTAAGTCCTGGGGTGGGCAGGCAGTCTAGGTTTGGGGCCAGCAAGGTAAAACAGGGTTCTGCTCACCTTCACTCCACTCATGTGAGGAGTCAAAACAGGGGTGGTCACTTTTATTTGATACCTCAACCCCCCATCTCTAGCTGCTGTTGGCATTTACATGCCACATTCTTCCAAGGTGGATAAATGAATTTGTTTTGTTTATTTAGTTATTTAATCATTGTGACTGTTAGGTAGTGACTGGCCCAAGGTCAGCCAGTAAGCTTCATGGCTGAGTGTGAATTTGAACCCTGGTCTATCAGGTCCTAGTCTAATAACTCTCACAACTACCCCACAGTAGTGCTCAATATTTATTCATTGCATATGTCAGTGCCACTTTAAAGGTAAAGGTAACCCTGACCATTAGGTCCAGTCGTGGCCGACTCTGGGGTTACAGCGCTCATCTTGCTGAGGGAGCCGGCGTACAGCTTCCGGGTCATGTGGCCAGCATGACTAAGCCGCTTCTGGCAAACCAGAGCAGCACATGGAAACGCTGTTTACCTTCCCGCCGGAGCGGTACCTATTTATCTACTTGCACTTTGACATGCTTTCGAACTGCTAGGTTGGCAGGAGCAGGGACTGAGCAACAGGAGCTCACCCCATCACGGGGATTCAAACCACCCACCTTCTGATCGGCAAGTCCTAGGCTCTGTGGTTTAACCCACAGCGCCACCTGCGTCCCTCACATACACACAAAGGACCCAAACTGATTTAAGAACAAGGTCAAAGACAAACAGGTGAGATCGACTGAAAGACAACATACAAATTAAAATCCCTGAAGTGCTTATCCTGAGGTAAAACTGGACAGAGTCTCTCAGCCTATCCTATCAGGGATCCAGCGTTGACTGGTTTCCACCAAGCTGTCCATGCAATTAGTGAAATGGCCAGGAAACCACAGAGTAGCTTTTTCAGAAACATGAGAACCGATGTAGGTTTAAATCTTTAGTTAGCCACAAAACTTAGTGGCTGTCCTTCGGCCACTTAATATCTCCCACATTTCACACCACACATGGCTGTTTGGAGGCCTGAAAGGAGAACATGTCTGCTGCCTTGATCTCTACAGATGACTGGTGGAATCAATATTTTCATGACCTTGATTGCTTTGTAGTGATGCTCTAAAGCAGGCATAGGCAAACTCTGGCCCTCCAGATGTTTGGGACTACAATTCCCATCATCCCTAGCTAACAGGACCAGTGGTCAGGGATGATGGGAATTGTAGTCCCAAACATCTGGAGGGCCGGAGTTTGCCTATGCCTGCTCTAAAGGAAACTGAAGCACTGATCAGCTTCTCCCCACCCCACCCCCCAAAAAACCCACCCTTTGGTGCTATGCTTACAGCCAGGAATTTCCTGGTCGCAGGAGACAAGGATGCCCATCTCCTGATGTTTCCTGAGCAGCTGTCTTCCAGGCACCCAGCAGAACAAGCCTGCTGATAGCCAGGAGTTAAAGACAATGTTTGTCTCTGCAGCGTGACCTACAGCGTCAGGGGGGCTCCCATCGATTTCCTGCCTCTACATCCTGGAGCTGTTATCAGCAACTGCTCCCCAGAAAAAAATGTCGGAAGGATGCTTCTGGCAAAAGGCAGAGGTGCCAGGAAAAATCTTGCTATAATCCATTCCTTTATAACCACGGGGCCTGGAGACCATCAAAGTGTCAAGGTATCGTGAGCGAGTTATGTGCATCTCTGGAGACTCGCAGGGTGAAGCCGATGTGTTTGAAATCGCTGGAATGGGGAACATCATTGTACCATTAACTTCTACTATTGTTTAAACAAATCCCCGGTTAAATGCACAAACAGAAAAAGGAGATTTACACAGTGCTTTGCCGAATTGCTAAAAATGCTTCACAAGGGCGAAATATCTGTACTCCTGATGACAACCCTGTAAAGTAGGCTATAATCTACCATAGAGAACACCAGTTTGGCAAAGGTTGATCTATTCCATGCTGCAGATGAAGCTTAAGATTACGTGGTAAATCCATGGCTAAGGTTTGAATTTGTAACTTCCCTGCTCAGATTCTAAAACACTACTCTATCATGTGACTGTGGTTCTGTGCATGCTTACCTGGCAGGAAACTCTGCTGGAAGCAAAGGGACTTACTCCTGAGCAGACATGCATAGGTGGTTGAAGAATGTGTTTTGGTCCAGAATTTCATGTGAAGCAATATGCAAATTGAAACACATAGCCATTATTTCAAATGGTAATGTCTCCAAATTTTGTTATGCAACCCAATAATGGGTATGAAAGGGTCATATTAGGGGAAACTATGCATACATTCATGAAAATAGCAGATAAATATGCATTATGTAGGCAAATTTGCTTGCATAAAATGCCAGCAATTGCAAAAAGAAATTGCTTGCAAAAATGTGTATATCAGGGGAAATTGTTTGTAGAAGTGTGAGAAAAAGTTTGCACTAAAATCACTTTTCTTTATGACCTTTTAAAAATTGCAACATTTATGGATACTGGATATATTTTGTATAAGTATATTTTGTAATATTAATATTAATATTTAAAATGCAATGTGGAAATGTGGCAAACGAAACTCAACACTGGAAAAATGTGAGCCTGAGAGAAAATGGACTGGTTCATCCAGTCCTAACAGTAACATAATTTAGTTTTATAACTTGCAATAATCTCACACTTCAATGGATCATTCAGGATCCTCAGGGGAAAAGCAACTTTCTCCAAGAGTTGCATTAAGTAAGTGTATGAAATTTTTAATCCACTCATTGATCAGTCAAAAGCCAGATCGCTATTCAGCTTTCTTTTTAAAATAAAAAAATAAAATTAATGAGCTGACAGTCCTATTTATAATTGTGGAGTGGGATCACAGGGCAAGGTTTTAGCCGATTTGGCAAGGCTGTTGCCCTGTCTTGGCACAGACTTTTATTATATCCGTGCCTGTCTCGGATAGCAGCCAGGGGCTGAGGAATTTACTAGAAGCTGGGAGGCAATTAAAAGCTGATCCATCCTCCCTCTGGGACCGGCACCTAAAAACCTTTGATTGTTAAACAGCTGCAGTTTGAGCCCTTCCTCTGGGGCTCACACTTTCCCATGCATAGGGGAGAGAGAAGCAGCTCAGGCCCAGATGAGCTGGGAGCGGTTGCCAAATGAGAGCGTCCGTGGGGCATGGCTAAGGCACAAAAGCTTATGAGCCGCTTGGTCACAAAAAGCAGAGAGAGAGAGAGAGAGAGAGAGAGAGAGAGAGAGAGGAACCAACTCCCAATATTCTTCAAACGAGCCCCTTTTCTCTCTTTGAAATGGCTCACAAACCCTGAGAACAGGGGGCATTTGTTCAACCGCTCTGGAAATAGGCTCAGATTCTCCCAACCTGGGTGATACAATCTGCCTATAGAGGCATCATCCTGCGGACAGTTTCCCTGCAAAGTGGAGAGGCGTCTAAATAGCTCTTTGGGCAGCCAAGAGGGATGTTCTTTCTCACAGAACTTCAATCTTGCCCTTCTTGTGGATCGGAACCACCATTTGAAGGTGATGATGATGATAATAATGATAATAATGATAATTTATTTATACCCCACCCGTCTGGCTGGGTTTCCCCAGCCACTCTGGGTGGCTTCCAACAAAATATTAAAATACAGTAATGCATCAAACATTAAAAGCTTCCCTAAACAGGGCTGCCTTCAAATATCTTCTAGTCTGGTAGTTGTTGTTCTCTTTGACATCTGGTGGGAGGGCATTCCACAGGGCGGGCGCCACTACCAAGAAGGCCCTCTGCCTGGTTCCCTGTAACTTGGCTTCTCGCAGGGAGGGAACTGCCAGAAGGCCTTCGGCACTGAATCTCAGTGTCCGGGCAGAATGATGGGGGTGGAGATGCTCCTTCAGGTGTACTGGACCAAGGCCGTTTAGGGCTTTAAAGGTCAGCACCAACACTTTGAATTGTGCTCAGAAACGTACTGGGAGCCAATGTAGGGTAAGGGAGGACCTCCTGGCAGAGCACTTGATGGAGATGCTCCTCCTCCGTGGTTGGAGGAGGCAACAGTGCTTCTGAATGGCAGTTGGTGGAAATCGCAGGAGGGGGAGGGTCTTCTTGTGCACAGGTCTGCTTGCAGGTTTCCCACAGGCATCTCAGTGGCGACTGTAAGAGCAGGATGCTGGACTAGGCGGGCTGCTGACCTGATCCAGAAGGCTCTTCTTAAGTTCTTCACATGTTCTGCACATAGAAGGTCCTAGTTTTGATCTCCAACATCTCCCATTAAAAGGACCTCAGGCAACAGGTAGTAGGGAAGACTTCTACCTGGGACCCTGGGGAGCCACCACTAGTAAGAGTCGATGATGATGATGATGGGCTAGATGAACACATGCAAAGGGGCAGAAGGTCCCAGGTTTAACCCCGGCATCTCCAGGTAGACCAGAGGAAGAGTTGAGGGAGATGCTGTCAGTCAGCATAGACAACACTGAGCTAGATGGACCAATGGTCTGGCTCAGTATAACGTAACTTTCTATATCAAGTGTGGGAAACCTTTGACTTTCAGGGTGTTGCTGGTCATTAGCAGCAGCATCTGGAGGTCCAACAGTTCCTCACACCTGTTCTTAGTCTAACCAGGTGCTTCCTGCTCCCACATTGCTTGCCGCTTGCTCTGGGCCCAGTCTGCACAGCTACCCAGGAGTGCCCAAGGTAAGCGATGGATTCTGCTGTAGCTCCTTGTTCTTGTTTGTATGGGCAAGAAGTGGGCAGGCAGTAAGCACAAGGAGAAGATGGAGAAGCAGCAGCAGCAGCAGCATAGCCAGGAGTCTCCAAGGGTAGAGTTCACTGCGACCACAGTCTCTGTAGTCATGCTACCAAACACAAAGGTGAGATTTCATGGTTGTGTGCAAGAGGTGTGAATAAAACCATTCACACAGCCTCTAAACCGAGTACAGTGGTACCTTGGTTCTCAAACTGAATCTGTCTTGGGAGTCCGTTTGACTCCTGAAACCATTCGAAAATGTAAGCTTTCAGAATATTTAGAATTAGCCAAATTGACAGATATAATAAGACAAAAACCAAAAAGTGAAGTGAAAAAGGGAGTGCTTAAATGAATACCTTAAAAGCCAAGGTTCGAGGACAGAAATCCGGCTGAGTCTGGAATAACCTTGTGAAGTGAAAGGATAAGAAAGAGAGATTTATATCTAGATGCTAGGATAGAGATGACAAGGAAAACAGGATGATACAATGAGAGGTAAAGGAGGTGCTGTGGGACTGGTGGAAGTCAATGTTTGTTTTTCTTTTTAGTGTTCATATTATTAACGTGTAAGATATGGATTTGGATTTTTTGTATGCTGGCTTTTGTGTTTTGTTATTTTTTGATATTTTTCGTGTTGTTGTTGTGTGGGAAATACTAATAAAATTTATTATTTAAAAAATTTAAAGCAAACCCGTTCGAAAACCAAGGTGTGGCTTCCAATTGGCTGCAGGAGCGTCCTGCACTCAAGCAGAAGCCGCGGAAGCAGTGTCGGACATTCAGCTTCCGAAAAACGTTCGCAAACCGGAACACTCACTTCTGGGTTTGTGGCATTCGGGAGCCAATTTGCTCAGGAGCCAAGCCATTTGAGTACCAAGAGACCACTGTATAACCCACCAAGAAATAAGCATGATGTCACTTAACAAACAAACAAACAAACAAACAAACAAACAAACAAACCAGGAGGTACCTTGTAACACCTTTGTTCTCATCTGTAGGATTACATTGTGTCCTCTGCCCACTTCCACTATTCTGTTGCATACTGTTGAAAGCTCTTTGCTTCTTCCTCAATAGAGAACACTCTGTATTTAGGAACTTAGGAAGCTGTCCAAGATTTCAGCTAGGAATCTTTTCCCAGCCTTACCTGGAGGTGGTGGGGATTGAAACTGGGCCCCCTGGAAAGTCTGTGCTCTGCCACAGAGCTACAGACCTTCCCAAGCAGGGAAGCCATTCACTCTGCAATAACCTGGCACTCCACTGGCTGATAGGCCAAGAGAGTTGTTTGTTCTTACAGTTGGGGGAAAAACCCCAGAAGATTCCTACAATAAGTTGTCAGCCGTTCCCACCGTTCATCATCAGCTGCATTGTGCGAGAAATCACAGGCTGAGCTTTGCATTGTACCTTGGTGCTCTTAGCTATTGTGGGGTTGAGAAGGACCCTGGGGGTCATTGTCCAATACAGGAGTCTGGCAGCCACAGCATCCCTGCTGCCTCTGATTAAATGCCTCCACTAAGAACATAAGAACCTGTGGCATCAGACCAATGGCCCATCAAATCCAGCATCCACTTCTCACAGTGTCCAACTAGATGCTTGTGGGTAAATGCTCAAGCAGAACCCAGGCACAAGAGCATTCTTCTCTCCTGTGGCTTCCAGCATCTGGTATTCGGAAACTTCTTTCTGCTTTGGCAATCACTCGTGGCCAAGTAAGATTGTCTTCCATGTCTTAACAGTGTGTTCGCAAGTGACTGCAGAGGCCAATTCTGGATCTGCACATCCTTCCACAATGGGAACATAGGTTTCCAGGTGGGAGTTGATCCCAGTAGGGACTTGCCAAACGTGCCTTCCTCTTAGCTCATTTCTCCCTTTCATTTTGAGTTTGTGCTTTTTGAAAGTCCATGACATCTTTGGTAGAGACTATTCTCCAATTGGAGCACTCACAGGCCAGTGTTTTCCAGTTGCCAGTGTTTATACATTTTTTATATATTTGCCTTGAGTGTGTTTTTAAACCTCTTTTGTTGTCCACAGACATTATGCTTTCCATTCTCAAGTTGGGAATAGAGCAGTTGCTTTGGAAGATGATAATCAGGCATCCGCACAAGACCATTGTTGTTGTGACAACATTACTGCCTCCACCAGTGGAGTAGAGTCTATCACCTTCTAGGGTAATGGACTCCATAGCTGGTACCATGGTGATCATAAGATAATTATTCTCATATTTAGCCAAAACCTGCTTTTTGCAATTTCCACACACCAATCCTATCCTACTCTTTAGGGCTGGGTTGGGGAAGCCTGGTGTATGATGCAAACATACAGGTTGAGAATAGGTGGAATTTCATGGCAGTAAACATGTCAGTAGATTTCCATTAGCTTCCTAGGTTGAACACCATCATCATCATGATTTCTTGCAACAGGTATGGTGGACTTCAAGCAGGGTCCCAATTTGTCTCATAGGGCTGTTTTCCCCAAACCATGCCCCCTTGCCCCACATCCATCATCATATGTGAGGCTTGACAGCAAGGCTTCTAGGATCAGCTGTGTTGTGGGAGTGGTTCAACAATTCAGGGGAACTCTGGAAATTTTAGCTCTGTTGGGGGAATAGGGTTTACAATGTCAATAGCACCCCTCAGTGTCCTTAACAAACTATAGATCCCAGAATCCTTTGGGAGAAGCCACATGACTGTTTAAAGTGGTACAGTACTACTTTAAATGTATGGTGTGAACATGTCATGTAGTTGGTTTAAAATAGCATGATCCCCCAAAGGAAAATAGGGCTTCAGACAACCCAAAAGGAAATGCCACAAGAAGTAACAATGGCCAAAGGCATAAAATTGATGGCTTTAATAACCAGGGTGTGGTGTGAAGGCACATGAGACCACCATGTTGCTGAAACTAAACCGACCTAAGTGTGGTCTGCACCTGGGAATTGTATGCCACCATGGAAGAAAGGTGGGATATAAATGTGAGAAAATAAGTCACAAATAAAGGGAGATTAGGCAAATGCATGGGTGAATAGTCTATCCATGGCTACTGGTCATGATAAACAGTGGAGGCTGGTCCATTAAGGTAAACACGTCCACCGAGGCCACCAGTCCTGGAAGGTGGCTTTGGCTATCTGCTTCTTTCTCCCGAGTCTTAGGTTTGCCATTGTGGAACTCAGAAGTAAAGCAGAATGAGTTTACTTCCCTGCCATTGTCTCTGGCGCCACCTACTGTTGGCCTCCCTCCTTTACACCCTCCCAGTCCCAATAGGCACCAGCCACCACTGATGGTGGTTATTCATTGCCACCACTGATTGTGGTTATTCATTGCCTCCAGTATCAGAGGCAGAAAACTGATAATGAGAGTGACAATTTGCTGAATACCAGTTGATACAGACAAGGAAATATTTATTGCCTCAGTGCTCTGCTTATTATGGGCTTCCCAAGAAGTGTTTGTTTGGCTACTGTTTGGGACAGGATCCTGCATTAATCCCTCATCTTCTTCTTCTGATGATGCAGTCCTCCCCATCGCCAGCTCATGCCCTTTCTCCTTTGCACACAGATAATTATAATCAAAGCTTCTGGGCATCTCTAAAGGCTGAACACATCAGCAGCTTTTCCTTTTTGGAGCTTGCTTAGCCAACCCTCCCCAAAGGAATGTCTCTCTTGAGCTCACACGTCTGGTTCCCAGCAGCACCAGACGTTCACCATCACATTCGCAGTGCGACCTGCAGCTGGAACAAGTTGCAGCTGTAATCTAAGACCTCAAAGTACAACATTGGATGCTCCCGGGAAGCATTTGTGGATCAGGAAACAAGTGCAGCCAGTAGGGTATGGGTGGGGCCTGCATTTATCCAGCAAGCCAGATCTTTACCCCCCCCCCACCTTCCATGAGTCAAGCTTGACAGCTGGGCGGGGCTGCTCACTGGTCCATCACCTGGCACCACAATGGCTCCAAGTGACCCATTTTCACTTGAAACCCTACATGCAAAGGTACAATACAACTGATCATTGGTACCTCTATACCGCTCAAAGAGCTGCAATTCCCAGAGTGACTTAAGCATAAATCCTGCTTTTTTCCCCCAAGGGAACTCTGGGGACTGTGGCTCTCAGAAGGAAACAAACCTCAGCACCCTTTAAATGAAAACTCTAGCTCCCAGGAAGAGGGGGCTGTTTAAAGTGGTGTCATGCTGCTTTAGATGTATGGTGCAAATGTGATACACACATACACACAGCCTTGCCAGATGCATTGAGTTCTCCTACCCCACTCAATAGGTTACCTGTTTCCTCCTCAGTGGAGACAGTGGCATTGCCAGAGCCAAACCCAGACTGCGCCTGTGTAGGCCAGAGGTGTAATTGTTTTGTGCTGGTGTGGGGCACTTTTTGAGTACACAACAACACCTGTATTGCACAGGCCAGACTCAGGTGGTTTCTTGTGCATTGTCAAGCAACAAGAGCACAATAGACCAGAGTTTTGCATAAAATGTGCATTTATATATAGATATATAGATATATATCAGTGCAAATTTAGAAAAATTGTAACTTGAAGGCAATATATGCCCCCATGTTGGGGGGGTGACCACGTGAGCTGGCTGCTGAGAGTCTTCATCTGCTGTCTTGGTGCTGCTTGTAGGCAACTTCAAGGCACCTGATGGTCTCCCTGGTGTCTAACTCAAAATGGGCAGCCCCTCAAATAGAGGCAGTCTTTCCAATTGAAGACTGTCCTTTGATTGACCTTCCAACAGAAGACCATCCTCTGAGGCAGGGCGCATGGCTAGCCTCAGCCAGACGTGCTCTGAACAGGTTTGCTCAAAGCACAGAACACTGCAGAGTGAGCAGGCAACAGCACATGGGGCAATGACTGACCGAGAAGATCTATAGCTGGTCTGCCATGGTGCAACACAATGGATGGGACTCCCTCTTATAGGCCAGCACAGATGTAATGTGATCTGCCTCTTAACCATGTTTAAGACATCAGACACAAGCCATAGCATTATGCACACCCTAGTCCTGCCTCCCTGACACCAGCCTTAACCAGGGTTAACATTTATATTAGGACAAGTCTTCACCAGGGTACCTATTGACCTTGGTTCTGCAACTAGCTTTGGAACCCTGGTTTACAATGTGAATATATTCCTCAACCAATCATCATAACCAATGGGGATTTGTGCTTGAGCAAAGTCAGCCGAGCAAAGAATGCATACCAGCTGGTGGCCTCATTCCCAAACCCTCAAACATGGCAAAGGGATGGCTACCCAGTGCATCTGCTTCATGTGAAGAGTTAGTTCAGCTCATTGGGGTCTGCCTTATATTGCAGCAGGGCATCTTCAGATTTGGGCTCCTTTCTGATTGGCTGTCAACTCTTTCCAAGCACTGGATGTCGTTATGCTTGCACTAATATAGCACCAGAAGCATGAAGCTGGAAGACCTCCCTGTCCATTGGCCTTGAGGACTCCGTGTGGCCCTTAGGCTGTGTATTAGAGCACCTGGGCTACTTTCTACACACATTCATACACTCCTCTCCCCCCTCCCACTAGGAAAGAAGCATCATCCAAGTGCAAGGACATTTTCCAGCCAGGCAAATATACGTAAGGAGGGAGAACAGGGCGGGTGAGGGGCTTGATGTGGGGGTGTCTCACGGGTCAGACAGAAAGGCTTGGAGGGGCCTATTCGGGCTCCCAGGGCCAAGGTTCTCCACTGCTGAATTAATAGCATTGGCCACCTGAAGACAACTTTCATTGTCCATCTCTTTCATCTGTACAGTAGGCCAGGAACTTACAGTATTATCTCTCACCCCAAACTCCGCCTCCCTCTCCCCCATCCATTGGTTCTGCCGGGGTTTCCATGCCTTGAAAGAGACATCAAAAAGCAAGCATTCTTAAAGTTTGTTTTAATACTGAGAGTCTTTACTTAGGGACTGTGTCTTGCTGAGAAGCCATAGCGGATACCCTCAGAATTTCCTATGGCTTAAAAAAAAACCTGTGCTCTGGGTTAATTGCTTCCAGATCCCAGACGGTGGCCCTACTTGAAGCCCCTCTTATTAGGTTTGTCTTACCGAAAGCCATGTGTTCCCCACACAGACCCCTTCCAAAAGGGACATTCCACATTTGTTTTCATTTTAAAACGCTGTCCTTCCTTCCTTGACACAGCTTCTCAGAGCCTCGCTTCTTCACAGGGCCTCTGCCAAGCGTGGTCTCCAAAAGAGAGAAGCAATTAGGGGAAGCTGTTGCATTAGTCGCAAGGAGAGGGGCCTAGTGGGTTTAACAAGCAACAGCAACAACAACAGTGCCGTGTCTTTTTCAGTATGCAAAAAGTGGAGGGTTGGGGGAAGGTTAGACTACTGCCAAAACAGCCCCAGCAAAGTTTAAGGAATACTTTACAAATCTGTGAGTTCACCCAGTCTCCAATCTTTTAGCATCCTGAGAGGTTTATCAAGGGAACAGGTAAACTGGGAGCAGGGCTATGTGGATTTCATACAGTGACTTCCATTGATGGAGGAGCAAAAGCAAGCTGATAGTCCTCATGGCTTTGAAAATGAACTTGGAAAAGTGTGGGCAATCGCGTGGTTACATGTGAGGAGCCGAGAGGGGCGGAGGCCTGTTTCCAGGAAGCAGGGGCATTATGGGCTTCTCTGTGACTTGTGAAACCAGAATAAATTACGCTAAACTTCAACTTATCTTGCAAAAACTTAGAACTTTGAAACCCTGGGTTTTTTTGGTCTGAAGTTCTGATCATGTTTTGAAAAATAATGATAATCCAAGGGAGTATATATACAACACTGCCTGTGACCTACATCGTACCTAGGCTATTAAACTTGTGTCTTAGACCAGCCATGGTTTCCTCCAAAGAATCCTGGGAAATGTGGCTCCAGGAGGCTGTTAAGCATTTTCCGTTACAGTTGCCCCACACCTTGAACCACAGTTTCCAGGGCTCTCTGGAGAGGACAAGGACTGTTTGAACTGGTTTGTGTGCGTGACGATGTCGCCAGGAGGGAATCAACCATGCATGGAGTAGGGCTTACAAAAGCAAGAGCCCAAACGCTCAACAGTGGCTCTTAAAGTGCAGTGCAAGGGTCCCGCAAGAGGGGGCCGTGGTGATGCAAACAAAATAAGCCAATCCCTGACGGAGCCAGCTTGTCAATCATTCTTCGAAAGCAAAAAGTGAGGAGGAGATAGAAGACAAGCAGAGGGTCAAGGAGGTAACAAGACCCCCGGACCCTGATAGCTGCTGGCTCTACAAAAAATGGTGTTCCCAGTGCCTGACACAGGGCATAGGATTTTTTATAAATTGGAACTAGGAGTAGTGGATTTGGGAACAGAAAGCGCCACAGGCCCGGGGGATGCAGGGGGCAGGAGACAAAGTGGGTGGGGAAGTCAGTCTGGCTCTTTGCTTCGCGGCCTCCATGGTCAGGGGTGAGGGGGCTACTCATCACAGCCCAGAAGCTCCACTCGCAAGGTGATGCGGTTGTGCCAGGATTCGGGGAGGATGCGCACAAAGCGGGTGTAGAAGGGAACGTCAAACACATTCTTCTTGTGCGAGTTGTTGTCGTAGTTGCCTTGGAATATCTGTGCCGGTGAGGAGAAAAAAGTAGAGTTAGAAAACACAAGAGCGGGAAGGAAGGAAGGCCGGCCGACCTCGCAGGGCTGTAAGCAAGGGCTACCCTTTCTTGATCCTTCAGCATTTTAGTGTGAATTTCTCTTTTAATACACACACACGTGGCTAATGTACCCTTTGTTGCAAGCAATTTCTCCTGATATAATGCTGCATTCTGTGTTTATTTTCACTAAAGTATTCATTTTTAAGCCCTGAAAAATGTCGGGGAACTGGGTCGCAAATTTCGGATAAGTGCAGATTTTGAAGGGTGGCTGTTTTTTAGGTTCTCATCTTGTTCTGGAGAGCGCAGATTTGATAAGATTTGGCCTTAAATGCAAACTGAATTGAATTTCTCTCCTATTCCTCAGTGAGGATGGGAGTGGTTTCTCAATTACAGAGGAAGCAAAATCCCCCCAAATTCCTACCTTGGTGGCGTTTGTCCTGCTATCCTTGTAAAGAGTCCAGGACTTCCCATCATCACTATAGGCCACTTTGTAGGCAGCAACATACTGAATGTGCCCAAAGTCACGAGCTCCTTGTGTAATGATCCCGGTCACCTTCTTCTCGGCCCCAAGATCAATCTGTAGGGAAACAAGGATGGCGTTTAATTTGTGAAGATGAAGAAGAAAAGAGGGGCCCGGACTCAGGTGAGGCCACCTTCCCTGGAAACCTTTTAACCCCAACACACAAGTTCTATTAAGACTCAGAAGATTTGCAGGAAAAGCATCCAAAGCATTTTCATTGAGAGCACTGAGATATGTGCTGCTAGGGATGTGAAAATAATGCTTTTTATGGATTAAGGTCACTTCCAGGCAAACTGTTTATGGAGCCTCCAACCCAATTTGAATGCAGCAAAGTTTGTAGGGAGGTTGTGAAATATCCACTGTTTATTGAGGATTCCTTCAATTTGTTTGCAGGGGGGTTGATGATGCTAACGTCAAGCAAACGTTAATTACTGCACATTTTCCCATCCACATCACATACAAAAAATTGATTTTGGTGGTGAATGGGGAGATAATAAACAGGTTTGTTGTGCAAAAGTCCCACACCGACTTTCAGTGCAGAACCTAAATTTGTCGGTATGGCATTGAACACATGCAGACCCCTGCAGAATAACGGGAATCTGGAAGGGTCCTTTGCCCTTGTGAATCTCCACCACACGATAAGGATGTGAACAGCTGCTGGGAGAGGTTTAGGGCACAAATTCCTAGCCCCCTATGCCCCCTTATAAAAGGTCACCTTAAATGGTGCCAACCGCATTTGGAATTTTGTGTTCAGTTCTGGCTGCCTCACCTCAAAAGGGATACTGAAAAGTTTGGGGAAGTTCAGAAAAGGGGGAAACCAAATGATCAAGGGCATGGAGGCAAGGTTGCAGCATTTGGGACCGTTTCACTGAGAGGAAAAGGTGGAGGAGGAGGTGACATGCTATGTTTATGAAATTATGGCTGGCATGGAAAGAATGGATAGAGAGACATTTTTCTCCCCTCGTAGCAGATTCAGTGGGAGATTCAGGGCTGATAAAAAGGAACTACTTTGGAGACTCTTGGCTTATGCATTTACTCTGCTGATTTTCCCCAGGAAAACGTTGATTCAGAGCAAACACCAGTCGGGTTTTCTGCCATTTGCCATTTTATTTTCATTTATTTGTTGATTAGATTTATATGCCGCCCTTCATCGTAAGATCTCAGGGCAGGTCACAAAATAAAATGCAGAATACAAACATGAAAATTAGAAAACAAAACAGCAAAATTTAGGACTAAACTGTGGGTCTTCCGGGGGGGAGGGAGCCGGCAGGGCAAAGGTAAAAACTACTTGGATCTGGGCCCTTTGCCTACCGCGAGCACCAGCAGGAGATTCAGAACAAGTAAAAGGAAAGGAATTCTTCAATTAGCTGGCCTCCTATACCGAGACAGGCTGTGCCCATGTTCCCAGGATGTTGAATGTATGAAACACGTTTTACTAAACTCTTGTTTGTATAAACAGATTAGAAAGCATCTAATCAAACCAATATTAACAGAACAACCTAGAGCGGCTGACTCCTTTTATGCCGAGGTTCTCCTCAAGGATAAGACTGATGCCATTACACTAGCCATAGCAAAAAAATTCCCAGAGGCAGTAAGAATTAGAAGCCAGTATGTACGGGCTAAAGCACCTTTGTAGACTTGAAAGGCCATTCTTACACCTCAATAGCGGTTGATATATAACCATTGCTGTACTGTGTATTTTGGGTTTATGGACTGCAATAAAGGTAGGGGTGTGTGTGTGTGTGTGTGTGTGTGTGTGTGTGTGTGTGTGTGTGTGATTCTTCAGACAGTACTTCTTCATGTGGCATAGTTAAACTGCAACTCACTGCTGCAGGAAGCAAAGATCGGCATCCAAATAGATGACTTTAAAAGAGGATTGGACAAATTGATGGAGGACAAGTCTATCAATGGTTACTAGCCATGATGGTCATCTTCCAGGCACTGAATATAAAGGTGCTGGGAATCACAGGTGAGCAGGATGCTGTTGTGCTCATTCCCAGCTTCCAAGTTTGTTTCAGGAATCCGGTCGGCCACTGTGAGGGCAGAGTGATGAGCTAGATGGGCCACCTGAAGGCTCCTCTTATGCCACACATTCAAGTGCCCAGTCTTCACGCTTGCACTGCCCTTCCGCCCCTCCTTCCTGCATAGGAGCGGCAAGGCCTTACCTGAAGCCACTCGTCCTGTTTGTTGCGGAGGGCAGCCCAGGCGTTGGTCTTGCCCGTCCTGTCAAGGCGGGCATAGTGCGGGTACCAAGTGAATCCGTCGATGCCCCATGTCTTGTAAACGCTGGAGGCTGTGATCTGCTGGTCGCTGATGAAGTGGGATTTCATGCCCAGCGGCTCCGAGCAACCTGCCATGTTGAAATACACTGTAACACAACGGTTTACACAGAAACAGTGAAAGGGAAGAGACCGGAAGCAACAGATGCTCCAAAGAAAACAAAATTAAGCACCATCAGACAGACAGAAACACACAAACACATTTTCCCCAAAGCAGCAGCTTTCAAAACTTTCCATGCTGACCCATCGGCCTAGATCCCCCACGTAGAAACATGCCTGCCACAGAAACTCCTATGTGTTGAGAAGATTCTGGGGAAGGTTCTAAGGCAGAATTCTGCAACCTGAATCCCTGTGCTCTGAAAATCAGCAGTGGTGAAGAGCTGATTGATGCTTCAAACCAACTTGTCCACCATTAGAGATCTCACTAAAAGCAAGTCTTGCAGCTTTCTGGAAACTGTTTTAAAAACAAGAAACCAAAGCACAGATGGAAATACAAAGGCATGGGGGACAGAGGTAAGCCAACCCAAAAGATGGAAACCCAATGATGTCCACAAATATTTACATGTCACTTTGAGGGTGCAAGAGCTGGGCATCTAACATGTAATCTTTCAAGTGTTGCTGGATGACACCGCCTGTTGCCCCAATGGTCAGGGAATGATAGGAGCTGCAGTCCAGGAATATCTAGAGCATCAAAGGTTAGCCACCCTGGTTTTTACCCAACAATGGTGTAATTCCATTCCAATTTCACCAGTGGATATTCCTCAATAATTATCCTTCAGATTTCCCACTTCTCTGAATTCTGTGATACGCTTCTCAAGTCACAACACACACCCAAATGCTGTTGTAGGATAAAATATTTGAGATGCATACTCAGAGCAAAGATATTTAATTGGCGTTTTGTGATTAAATGATAATTTTTAAAGTCATGGGTTAATGTGGAGGATGGGAAGAGCTGTGGCTCATTGTTAAGAACATCTACATTGCATGCAAAAGGTTCCGTGTTCAATCTCTGGCATGTCCAGGAAGGACTCGGAAAGACCCAGGAGAGGTATTGCCAGTCAGTGAGCAATACTGAGTTCTGTCACCCTACACCAACATTTCAGCTGTAAGGTCCTCAGGGCAGGGGCCAGTCTGGGTTTCGTGACACTGCTCAGCACCAAGCAAATTTACAATGCTACAACAGAGCTGTGACAGTAACAAGCAGGAAAAACAGTCAGTTGGCCTATAATTCTGAGCACCACCAGAGGGTGTCACTGTATAGTCGTACCTTGGTTTTCGAACAGAATGCCTTCCGGGAGCCCATTTGACTCCCGGAACCATTCAGAAACTAAGGCACGGCTTCTGATTGGCTGCAAGATCGTCCTGCAGCCAATCGGAAGCCATGCTGGACGTTCAGCTTCTGAAAATCGTTCGAAAACCAGAACACACACTCCTGGTTTTCGATCGTTCAGGAACCGAAACATACGAGTACCAAGGCATTCAGTAACCAAGGTATGATTGTAATTATGGATGCAGAGGAGGAGGAAGAAACAGAAAGAGCCCCAAAGTCTGGATGTGGGCAGTGGTGCAAGTCGAGCCATTTTAGACTTTGGGCTTCCGCCTGCCACTTGAAAATGCTAATATTACTATGCTAATTACTTCATCTATTCTGGAAATGCGTTAAGCTATATTCCCAAAAGTGAAAATCCAAACAAAGTTGTTGGAGGGCGGGCGAAGTTGATGACCTTTCTCTGGGAACATGTCCAAAAAAAAAAAAAAAAGAGTTTTGGAGCTTTTGGGGGATTTTTAAAGGGATTTTTCTTTAAAAATCGCTCCAGTTGCCATACATCCGGGTTTTCTTATATCTATACATTTTTATTGGGTTTTTTAAACATATCATTTCCAACATTCATTTAACATAACTTCTTATCTTATACAATATTTTAGACTTCCATCAACACCTCTGATGATTTTCCATTCTTTCTCACTTATTCTGCATTTCTTAATTTCTCTATTACTCTTAATTATCATTAACTAACAATTCTCCTCATAAGTCTTTCTTGCAATATTTCAAATAGTCCTCCTTACAGAATTTCTTGCAGTCCTAGCGTAATCTCATACATCCGGGTTTTCCAGGACATTTTGTCGACTTGGTAAAAATCCACCCAGACGCCATTTTGACAGTCCAATTCCCGGACGTATGGCAGCCCTAGTTAGGCCAACCCTCCTGGATTGGGGAGCCCACCTGCTCATTCTATTGTGGGGACCCCAGGCGTTTGCCCATAAGTCCTGCCCTGACAGCACCACTGCAATAGGGAGGCCCCCTGGCCTGGACAACAGGACCCAACAACCAGAACTCCATCACTGTTAGGGAAGCCAAAGAAAGCCTAGTCCTACCAGGCCAGTCCTCACCAAGGGGCCGCTTCCAAGATCAAACTAGAAATGACTATTTTGAGCAAAGCCCAATGGTTGAGATTCCTGTGGTTGGAAGGGACCACAAGGTCCAATCCCCTGCAATGCACGAATATTTTTGCTCAACACGGGACTCAAACCCACAACCCTGAGATTAAAAGTCTCATGCTCTACCAACTGAGCTATCCCAGAGAGATTGTCCCATAAAGAAGAGGAGGCAGAGCAATGCATCAAACCCCTGCCAGGCAGATGCATATTTAGAGTTCAGAAGTGAGGACTGCGTATCAAGTCTAGCCTTTTCTTAGCTTCCCAGCAGCTTGGAGAAAAATTCTCAGTTCCCCTCTCCATGGCCCAAACAAAGCCAGATTAAAAATATGATGCAAACAACAAGAAATCATGCAAAAACAGGTAGCAAAATTTGGCCCTTTTTTAGTGCAAAATCTGGGCTGCCTCTGCACAGAAATGTTAAGTGTTTCTTTACAGAGCAGACAGCGCTGGCAATTATCCACAGTACCCAAGTGGCCAATCTGAGAGTCCCAGTTTTCACAGTTAAGTGCCAACAGATTTTGGAAATTAGAGGTCAGTAAAGGCAACCGCTTCAACCTTGCAGAATTCCCCCAGGGCAATTTGGGTGACCTGCTATGGGGACGGGGGTGAAATTCAATTCGGTTCACATTTTAATGTGAGCATACCTGGTTTGCCTTTTCCAAAGCAACATGCAAACCAAACATACAGCTATCCTTGGAAAGTTTGCATTTTTCCAGATTTTGAAATGCAGTTCTCCACAGCCAAGTAACGTAGCAAAACATATATATGTCAGGGTAAAGGGTGAAAATATATTAGTGAAAATAACATACCAAAATGCATTGTACTAGAAGAGATGGCTTTGCAAAAATGTACATATTGGGGGAAATTCACAATGAAAAGCCAATGAATTTCCATGAGGACCTTTTATTTTCAAAAAAACAAAGTTCACAAAGTGATGTGCAAACGTGGAGAACTGAACTTAGAACTGGAAAAATGAGAAACTGAGAGAAACCAACATTGACCTATACCCCCATCCCTAGACCTACATCGACATTTTGGCCTACCCAAACCAGATTAAGGAAAAAAGAATTCCAACATGCAGGCAAGGATGGTGAAGTCAAATTCTCCAGGGTGCTGCTGCCCTCTGATTATCCATGCAAGAAAGTCCACCACCACCAAAGACATTTAGGCCACATTTGCACCATGCGCTTAAAGTACTATGTGACTACTCAAAACAGTCACAGCTTCCCTCAAAGAATTTTGGGAGCTGTGGTTTGTTGTGGGTGCTGATTTATTTGGAGACCCCTATTCCCCTCACAGAGAAACGATTCCCATAATTCCCTGGGAAGAGGGACTGGCTGTTAAACCACTCCTGGTTCCCAGAATCCTTTGGGGGAAGCCATCACAGTGCTTTAAACGTACGGTGCCAGTGGCCTTAGACCAATGGGAAGCATTTACCATTCATTTCGCAGCCAACCAGCTCGAAGCGCAGAGTGCAGGCTCTACGGCAGATCATAGGGTAGATGCGGAGGTACTGGGCCGTAACCGGAGGATTGAAGAGGTTGGTCACCGTGTCTTCATAGTCTGAGTTGCCGGTGTACACCTGCCAGAGGAGAGAGGGCAACGGTGAAAGGATGAGACCTTAGGAACAGAGTTGATGGTTTAGAGCAGGGATAGTCAACCTTTTTATAGCTACCGCCCACCATCTTTCTTGATGGTAAAATTTCCTTACCACCCACCAGTGCTCGATGGAAGGAGGATTCAGCTTGTACCATAGAACCCCCTACCGCCCACCTAGAATCCTGAAACGCCCACTAGTGGATGGTAGGGACCAGGATGATAACTCCTGGTCTAGAGTTACATCTGCTCTCTAAAGGGGACATCATCTTAGGCAGCTATTTCGAAAAGGCAGCATGGCAGAATGGTTAGAATGCTGGCACTTGTTGACAGAGATCGTGAGCTCAAATCCAGCTCTCACTTCTAGCAAGTTTTACGTGTGGTGATCTATGCAAACTATCCTGAACTCAATGGAGGAAAGTTGAAATAACAACAGAAAATCTGTAGCTCAGTGGCATTGGCCTTACATGCAGATGGTGTTGCCAGTCAGTGCAGACAATACAGAGCTAGATGTATCAAGGGATGCGGGTGACACTGTGGTCTAAACCACTGAGCCTCTTGGGCTTGCCGATCATAAGGTCAGCAGTTCAAATCCCCACAACATGATGAGCTCCCGTTGCTCTGTGTCAGCTCCTGCCAACCTAGCAGTTCGAAAGCATGCCAGCGCAAGTAGATAAATAGGTACCACTGCGACGGGAAGTTAAACGGTATTTCCATGCATTCTGGTTTCCATCATGGTGTTCCATTACACTGGAAGCAGTTTAGTCATGCTGGCCACATGCCCCGGAAAGCTGTCTGTGGACAAATGCCAACTCCCTTGGCCTGAAAGCAAGATGAGCGCTGCAACCCCATAGTCGCCTTTGACTGGACTTAACCGTCCAGGAGTCCTTTACCTTTACCTTTAGATGTGTCAATGGTCTGATTCAGTTTAAAGCAGCTCCCTATGTTCTTTCTACTTCTACTATTGAGGAGTTTAGAGCTTGCAGGAATAACAGAGGGAGCCAATATATAGGAGAAGGAAAACTCTGGTCCTAAACCTCTGTTGTCTCGTGCGATACCAATTCAATTAGTTCTGCTGGCTCACGAAATGAACTTGCTGTAAGTATAATCAGAACAGCTTAAACCAGCTATTTAATTGGGGTGAGGCGGGGGCTGTTCGTGTGCTGGGACCCCACACACAACTACTCCCCCCCTCCTTTCATGCAGAAGTTAACTCAACTCTTATGTGCCTTTATCAGGCTTCCACTGGGACAAGAGAAAACTTTTAAGGTGGGGTGGGGAAGGGTGGGTCTGAGGAATGGCTACTATGCAATGTGCTTCTGATTACTGCGCTTAGGGGGGCTTTGTCGGTGCTTGCAGAAAAACTCAAAGAACTTCTGGACTTCCAAATATTCAGCATAGTCTCCTCAACACCTGCATGGGGACAAGTAAGGAGCCACCAGGCTCAGCACAGTGAATTAAGCATCATTAGTATTCTCTGAGAAGAGCTAAAAACTTTCTTCTTGCACGGTTGGGAGAGGCTGGTATTGCAGCAATCTAAAGGAAACGGGGAGGGCAGGGCAGAAGAGCCCTCAAGGCACACCTGCCAATTTCAGTTTGTCTCAGTTTTTGTTTTGTTTTTCTCAAATCTTAAATTCAGTTCTCCACCTTAGTTTGCAAAAGGCAATTTTTAAGTCCTCGTGGAAAATCTCCTGCCGCTCATAAGATTCCTTGCAACCCCATTTGACAAGCTCAGATAGGTTTCAATCACAGCGGATTCTTCTACGATTGCAACTAAAAATGTATGCTGTGCTCAAAACTGTTCCTTTTTTGTAGCAAAAGGTGATGCGCTTCAATGGAAAAGAGGGCCGGTGAGAGAGGAAGCCCATTTTTTTCTAAGCAAGGCATTTGTCCAATGCACTGCCCATCTCGGGAGGCCCTCCTACAGTCCAGCTTATGAACCCAGGCAATTTTTTGTGTGCAATTTTGCCTAACATAGATACTAAAAGGGCATTACTAACCTAGGTCCATTCATTTCAATGGGTCTACTTGGAGTACGGCTAGCATGGGAGTCACCCCACTGTTTTTAGTTTACTAAAAGTAAGTAAAATACACATGCTAAATTTAATCATTCTCTAGGGCAAGAGTTTGGAGGGGGGTTAGACTGAGGGCCAGTTCTCCTCATGGACAACCTTCTGGAGGCCACATACAGGGGGGCAAAGGGAGAAGGGCCGGAGGGGGGGGAAATGGGCAAGAAAACTGATGTGTCCTTTGTACAGCAGGAGCTCTGTGGAAAATTCAAGCAATTGCCACTCTGTGCCAATCAAAATTCCAGTTTTATGGGTCGTGGGGCAGACATCAGCATCCGAAGCAACTACAAAAAGCGGCTGTGGGATGCTGCCAAGCCCAACAACAAAGGCACTGTTTTAGTGGCCACCCTTGGGAGGCTGCTGTTAAGAAAAACAAAGTAATGTATTTTAAAGCACTTCAGCATCATTCAGGGGTACAGGTGGCGCTGTGGTCTAAACCACTGAGCCTCTTGGGCTTGCGGACTGGAAAGTCAGCGGTTTGAATCCCTGCAACAGAGTGAGCTCCCATTGCTCTGTCCCAGCTTCTGCCAACCTAGCAGTTCGAAAGCACACCAGTGCAAGTAGATAAATAGGTACCGCTGCAGCAGGAGGATAAACGGCATTTTTCGTGCGCTCTGGCTTCCATCACGGTGTTGTGCCAGAAGTGGTTTAGTCAAGCTGGCCACAAGACTCGGAAATCTGGCTCCCTCGGCCTGAAAGCGAGATGAGTGCCGCAACCCCATAGTCACCTTTGACTGGACTTAACCATCCAGGGGTCCTTTACCATTACCATCTTACCATCCACTTTTTTTTTTTTTTGTTTCTCCACCCCTCAGGCACAGCTGCAGCACCTGCCCCCTTTGCTCACCTTGTCATGATCTTGCTCCTCATCCTTAATGTACACGAACTCGCGCCCGTCGAGGCTGTAGGCTACTTTGTAGGCCCGAACATATTCCAGGCGGCCTACGCGGCGTGCCCCTTGTGTGGCAAGGCCGGAGATCCTCATCTTCCTCATCAGGTTGACCTGGGGTGAGGAAAAGCAGGCAGAAACTGGATAAACATCTCTGTATGTGTGTGTGTTTGTGTGACTCAACACTAATCAGATGTTTTGTGTGTGGCTTATATGCCCAATGGCATGCTGGGAGTCACAGAAACAAGCACAGCACATTGAAGCACCCATTTCTCTTTCCACACACCCCCCCATCTCTATTTATTTAATTCCCATTTATATCCCTCCCTCCCAAAGGAGCCTTAAAACATCAGCCTTAAAAACAATGAAAGCAACACAATCCAAGCTATGCTTATTAGACTTATTGGTCACTTGTAACCCAAGAAGGTATCAAAGCAACTTGCATTAAAATACATTACACCATAAAAAGGAAGTCGCATTAATGTTTCTATAATTCAAACAAGCTGCCACAACAGTAACAGCACATTCACCATTGTTACATAATCGACTCAGTCTATCAAAGGCCTGTTTCCACCTGGCCCTCCCAGTATGGACGAATGCTCCTTGATTAGTTTTTGGCATCCCACATTTCAAAGCCCACATTGGACTCGCTGCTTCCAAGCGCACCATTACCTGAATCCAAGGGCTCCTGTCATAGTTGCTGGAGGTCCAGGCATTCACAATCCCCTTGTTGTTGAGGCGGGCGAGCTCTGGACCCCAGCGCTGCAGGCCAAGGAACCCGTAGTGCACTGAAGAGGCGGCGAGCTGTGTGTTCGAAATGGCTCCTGATTCCATGCCGAGCACATTTGAACATCCTGGAGGGGGGCAACAAGACCATAGGGAGGAGGGCAGGGAAAGAGCGAGAGAAGACACTGAAACCATCACATATTGCTTCCCTGTTAATACCTGCCTCCATTTCCCTCCCCAGTTTCTTCCCCTGTGTCAGCTTTTCGACTGTAAACTCCTTGGGGCAGGGACCTGCCTCTTGCACTCTGCAAAACAACACACACACAGAGCGAGAGAGAGTTGGCACCCTGCAAACAACAACACAGAGAGAATTGGCTGTGAAGTATTTATCAGTCTATATGAAGCAAAGTGGTACTTCAAAGTCTCAAGCAGAGACTGTTCTGTGCTTTTATAGAATTTTATTCAGACCTGCACACGCTCAATTCATTCCATACTGTGTTATTTTATTTTAACATTTGTTAAACAAAAAGAATATCCCCTCCCTTTTTAAGAAGCATGTTGCAACCTGCCAGGGAAACATGGCATTATAAGTTTGTTTATGATGTTGCCTTGTGTTACTTTTCATATGGTTCAAACTTTGGTCCTTGGGATGGCTGGATAGCTATATACAAATAATTGTATATAATTTAATCTCGCACACATACACATGCCATCTTCAGCTGCTGGAGAACCTACCAGGGGGCCTGCAAGATCCCTGATCTCTGACCGGAGGTGGGTGCAAGCTCTGGTTCAACCTCCAAGGAATGCTGTTCTCAAGCCAATGGCTCCTGCTCCCTCAAGGAGATGGGAGGGGAAATATCTTTGTGGGGTTATTCAGAATAATGTGTTTTTCTAGTTCTTATCTCCCTTCAAGTGTCTAATTTGTTTATGCAATAAAAGTGTCACCAAGAAGCAGAACATCATGAAAATAAGTCCTAGAGGAGCTTTTGGGGGACTGAGACTCTCAATCACTTCATGCTTAAATTAAGTTAAGCAGAGAAGACAATTACGTGTTAATTATCTCCGATGTGTAAATGTGAGGGAAGTTCACGAGAACTGGGCAGGCATTGCTTGAGCGGGAACCCAAGTTTAAAAGAGAGTAAGGAACGGTGGCTTTCTTGTAAGGATGGTTGAATCTGTAAATGTCATTTTGTCTTTTTTCCCAGTCTTGCAATCTTCCCCTCTCCCCAAAAAAATGCATTTCTCCCAACATAGATTTCTGAAAGCACTTTGGCTTTGTATGCATTTTGCAAGCCGTTTCCCCCTACATGTAGAATTTGCATGCATTATTTTCTCTAATACAGACACATTTTTGTGTACACATTTCCCCCCAAGATACACATTCTTGTGCATACGCTTTGGTTGGAAAAGTGAAGAAGTGAACATTGCGAAGGATAGCTGCATTTTGGTTCCTGCACTGATCTGGAAAGGGCAAATCAGTCAGAAGAATTCGTCTTTCATTCTACTGCATAGTGCTAGTGTAGGGCATTGCATAGGTAGGTCATTTGTTTGTTTGTTTGTTTGTGTGTGTGTGTGTGTGTGTGTGTGTCTACACACACAAACACACTATATATATATATATATATATATATATATATATATATATATATAGAAGGAGCACCTATGGGATCACCCCTCTCACCGGTCATCGCAAACCTGTACATGGAACACTTTGAAACCAATGCTTTAGACAAGTCAGAACACAAACCCAAACTTTGGCTCAGATATGTTGACGACACCTTTGTAATTTGGCCACACGGGAAGGAAAAACTGGATAGCTTCCTCACACATCTCAACAGCCTACACCCCAAAATACAATTCACTATGGAAATAGAAGCCAACAACCAACTTCCCTTCCTTGACGTCCTAATCTACAAAAAACCTGATGGCTCCCTAGGACACACTATCTACCGGAAAAAAACACACACCAACCGCTACTTACATGCACAATCACACCACCACCCTGCACAAATAAACTCCGTAGCCAAGACTCTCATCTCCAGAACCAAACGCCTGGCTGACAAAGACCACTTGACAACTGAGTTACAGAATCTCTCAAATGTGTTAATTGCCAATGGATACCAGCAAAACAGGGTTACGAAGCTAATCCAAAAAGAAACACCCCCCAAAAACCAAGACACAGAAGAAAACAATGGCATGGCCCTCCTTCCTTATATCAAGGGCACTACAGATAAAATTAGCAAAATCCTCCATAAACACAATATCAAAACAGCCTTTTGCACCAACCAAAAAATAGCCAATATCCTCAGAAACCCCAAGGATAAAATCCAGTTGGAAAACCAAGGGGTCTATGAAATACCCTGCAAAGTCTGCCCAGCCACGTACATTGGACAAACAAACAGACGAATAAATGCACGTATCGCAGAACACAAGAATGCCGTCAAAAAAGAAGAAAAAACTTCCTCTCTTTTCCAACACATGAAAGAAACAGGACACGAAATTAATTTTGCAGATTCCAAATTGCTCTTTAACATGGAACATCACCACAAGAGAATAATCATGGAAGCCATCGAGATAGAGAAACACCCTCACAACATGAACAAGCGTGACGACACATCCCGCTTGCCAGACATCTGGAAATTAGCCCTCCCCACAAAAACTGACACCAGATCCAGAGGCACACAGAACGCTATCACCAATCAACCACACCAGACCCAAACCCAGACCCTCTCCACAGATAAATTACAGACACCATCCAGTAGCCAAACCATGGTGGCACCTCCGGATGCTGCACCCCCCTGCAATCCCTACACAGATCTGGCTGACACAGGCCACAAAACCACAGCTCGCCCCTATACACGAAGCCAAGCCAGAGCACAACTAAGTGCAGTACAGCCATCTTCTCAGAAAAACTCTTCACAAAGTTCAAGAGGTCAAGACACAAAGACTTTAGCAACTAATCCACACCTAATGACCCACCTAAGTGGTACTCAGGATATCACTCAAGAAATCACTCAAGATATCCCTCAAGTAATTAAGGAACAAAAGAAGAAAAGGCACACTAGCCTGGGAACTTCCTCTCTGCCCAGAACATTGGAGGCTATACACCACACCCCCTCAACAGTATTTATAGGAACTCAAACACTGAGATCCTGCTCTGTTCCAGTAACAAGAAGCCGAAAGCACCAGCCTGAAGATGACGAGTGAGACCTCGTCGAAACGTCGCCTAGACACCCCAACTTTTACACGGGAAGACACCCGAGGACACCAAAACCTGCATTCCTGTACCCGTGAAAATCTACGAAAGCATATATATATATATATATATATATTTGCACTGCAAGAGATTAGAGATTAGTTGCAAGCCATGACTGCTTCACAATGCAGAGGGCGCCTTAGCTCACTATTGGCTTATAGAATTTTGCAAGATTTCTGCATGTATAAAGGTGGTAACACTCAATGCAGAAACTGGGTTATCCATGGGCAGAATTTTATTTTGCGTATACACAATCTTCTATATATTTCTGAATACAAGATGCTGGCGTAATGGTTTTTTTTAAATAAAAATAAATAAAAAACAGACTAGGAGCAGGCTCAAATCCCATCCCAGCCATGAAGCTCTCTGAGCCACTTGGGAGTCTTCTCAGCCTAACCTACCTCACAGAATAAACTCGAGGGTGGGAAGATAATCAGTGCATGTTGCCTTGAGATCTTTGAACAGATATCAGTGTAAGCAAATAAACTTCAGTTCATCAACCTGTTTGCAAGCTTCCCCAGGGTCTTCCAGCCGCTAGTTTTCAGAAGCAGACTATTGGGCTGGATCACAAATGGGAGACACCCCACCCCACCCAACCCCCGATCTTGATGGATCCCAACTCTCAACAGCCCAACCAGCAAGGCCAATGGTCATGGATGTTGCAAGTTCTAGCCCAACAACATTTACAGGACCAATGATTCACCAGCTGTGATCTAAACGGATCTTGGTCATTTCATCACTACCACTCTCCACACCCGTCACGGAGCAGAAACTTACGGAGTTGGCAGGATTTCCCCAGGTAGGGCGGCATGCACTTGCAGGCATAGTCCCCACTGAGATCCAAGCAGGTTCCTCCATTCTTACAGGGCTGCGAAGAGCATTCATTCATGTCTACAGCCAAAAGGAAAGAAGAATTGAGTTGCTCGCCCCCAATGCAGCCAAATCAGGACCCCCGTTTGACTAAATGCCCAGGCATTTGATGGCTGAAGAATATTGTTCCTGGCAACCTCAAGATTGCTGGATGGAAGTATGTTCCAAATTGTAATTGCTGCTAGAATGTTTTGGTCTGTTTTAGAATTGGCTTGATGTGTTTTTCTCTTGTATATCTATTTGCCTCCCTGCCCTCCTTGGGGAGGAAGGGCAGGATATAAACTTTATAAATGAAAAGAAAACCATAAAAGAAAGCTTTGTTGCATTTGTCAACCATGTCTTAAGACTGCAAATCTCTTAAGGTCATTTGTGGGCAAACAGAAGATAAGGCAGGGTACCACTGTACTTTTCCTATCTTCGATGCTACTTTTAGTTGCCAGAAGACAGATAAATTGCAATTTTCTTTGCTGAACAGCTGCAACAATTACCAGCTGAAACTGAATCTGCCATCAACAACAGACTCGCAGAGAAGAGTACGGAGTATGAACAGCCAGTATGGTGCACTGGTTAGATTGTCAGGCTAGGATTTGCAGGACCAGGGTGCAAATCCCCACTCTACCAGGAAGCTAACTGAGTGAGCTTGAGCCACAATCACAACATCTCACCCTTCATTGCCTCACACGGTTGTTGTGAGGGTGAAATGGGAAAAGAGAAGGGACAGAATTGCCATGCACAGGAAGAACAAGGATATAGTTTGAGTGCCTCACTTGTACGTCTATAAATCATTTATTGGTCAACACAAATAGAAGTTATTAATACTGCAGCTGTTGTATAAGGGATTATTATTTTGACCGGAATGTAATTGAAATTAATAAGATTTTGGAACGCAGAAATAAAAGAAAATCATCAAACCATCCAGCATGCGGGAGGCCACCTAAATTATAGAATTTGGTATTTGAACCATCGGTATTAGTAATTGTATTACAATTTGGTACTGTTATAATGAGGCTATTATTGGATTGAAATTGAAAATAAAATAGTAAAATTTATTATGAAAAAAAATGGGAAAAGAACAGGAACCATGCACACCGCCCTTGAGCTCCTTAGAGGGAAAGAGAGATATAAATGTATAATCCTGCCTACTATAAACATGGATGTAATTGCAAGAGGTGGCTGTTGCCCTGCTTGGGGGCTTTCCTAGAGGCACATAGCTACAACTGCTGGAAACAGGGTACCAGACTGATGGGCCATTTGCTCCAAGCCAGCGCGAGCTGCTCTTCCGTTTGCAGCTGCAACTTTCCCAAAGACACATCTCACACTCACTGTTTTCGCAGTGTTTGCCTTCATAGCCCGAGGGGCACTTGCAAAGGTATTCGGTGAAGACGTCGCCCCTGTTGGGAACCACCTGGCACTCGCCCCCATTCTGGCAGGGGTTTGGGTGGCAGGCACCTGAAAACAAGAGGTGTAGAAGGAGAAATCAGATGCAAACAAGGACATCTCACAGGCCCTGCTAGATTTAACTATGCAAGAGGAGGTCGACAAACCACCACCTGCAGAGTTATCAGCGCCCCCAACACACATGCAATTTCGTTAGAAATCTGGTTGTCCGCTGTGAGAACAGGGTGCTGGACTAGATGAGCCACTAGCTTGATCCAGCAAGACACTCCTTAAGTTCTAAAGAAATCATGTATGTCAGAGCAGCTGATGGTTTGCAAATGGCAATCGGGATGTGAATATCCTTTCCCAACAAATGAGATGTGCATGTCATTAGCATTGCAAAAATATATTCTGAAGTGCAATGGAATAACAATGGCATAATTAGCAGGACTGATGGGCTTGCACTTATTTTAACTCCACCATTGTTGCAGTAAGCATTTGGGGTCCCAAGGTGGAGAGATTTTGAGACCACTGAAGAACTTGTGTCAGGAGTTAGATCAGCCCCTTACCCAATGCCCTATCTATTCTGCGGTTTAGTCATGCTGGCCACATGACCCGGAAAGCTGTCTGCGGACAAATGCCAGCTCCCTCGGCCTGAAAGTGAGATGAGCGCCACAACCCCATAGTCACCTTTGACTGGACTTCACCGTCCAGGGGTCTTTTTACCTTTTTTACCTATCCTGCATTTTCCTCTCTGGGCTCCTCCAAACGACTTCACTATTGAGCATTCATCCCAAGTTGGTTTTACTCTTTTTAAAGCTTGTGTTGTATTCCATTTTCATTATGCACATCGTTTTGACAGCTTAATGGTAGCCAATAAATTTGTATTAATAATCATCATAAACCATCCTCTGCTTACTTAAGTTCTAACGATAAACCCCGTGCTCCGAACACCACATTTACCTTTCTCGGTTTCATTGCAATCAATCCCAGTAAAGCCTTCTGCACAGATACAGAAGAAAGGAGATTCGGTGATGCCGGTCAGGCAGGTTCCTCCATTCTGACACTTGTTCTCTTCACAGAAGTCACCTGGAAAACCAAGGGAGTGAATCAGTGGAAGGCAGCAGCTTTGTAGTGAAGGTCTCTCTTCCCCACCACTTCTGAATCATAAATACCAACGGGGGTCAGGATGCTGATTTGTCTGAGGTACCCATTTCCAATTGTGTCCAGGAGTGGGGGAGGGGTCACAGAAAACACAGTGGTACCTCAAGTTACATACGCTTGAGGTTACAGACTCCGCTAACCCAGAAATAGTGCCTCAGGTCAAGAACTTTGCTTCAGGATGAGAACAGAAATTGTGCTCCGGCGGCGCAGCAGCAGCAGGAGGCTCCATTAGCTAAAGTGGTACCTCAGGTTAAGAACAATTTCAGGTTAAGAACAGACCTCCAGAACGAATTAAGTACTTATCCCGAGGTACCACTGTATTTGGAGCGGGGCCACAGCTCAGTGGTACAGCATGTGCTATGAAATAGAACAAAAACAATCCCCAGAAACTATTTTTATCCTGCCTGTTCTTCTAGGGATTATTTAAGGGGGGGGAGCATCCTCACAGGCGTCGGAAACCTTTGGGCATCCAGATGTAGCTGAACTACAACTCCCATCAGGCACGCCAACACCTAAGGGTTGAAGCAGTTCTGTGGGGGCCATGTTTTTTGAGGGGGGTGGGCCCTCTCAATGTTCAGAGGGAGTTCGGCTCATTGCAACATCACGTTGGGCCCCCTCAATCGTCTTGATAAGATGGCGCCTCTGACTCCCATCATCTTTGGCAACTGGCAATGCTTGCTGGGGCTGATAGGAGTTCAGCAACAAGTAGAACCCTGGTCCGACTGCACGGGCTACCAATTAGTTTCCGGGCTCAATTCAAAGTGCTGGTTTTGACCTATAAAGCCTTAAACGGCTCAGGACCGCAATACCTCAAGGACCACCTCTTCCCATTTGACCCTACCCGGTGTCCCTGAGGTCCTCCTTCATGTGACACCCCCCCTTGAGAGGTTCAGAGGGTGGCAAAACGAAAACGCGCCTTCTCTGCAGTGGCTCCCCATTTGTGGAATGCTCTCCCCAAGGAAGTTCACCTGGCAGCTTCATTATACACCTTTAGGCGCCAGGCAAAAATATTCCTTTTTAACCGGGCCTTTGATTGCTCTGATTCCGACATCCTATGCCCTTTTAAAATGTGGCTCTTTGGGAGGGGGGGCGTTATTGGGTTGTTCTTTTTATTCTGATTATGTAAGTTGTGGTTTTTATGTTTATCTTTTCTCTGAACCGCCCTGAGACTTCCGGGTATGGGGTAGTATATAAATTCAATAAAATAACAGCAACAATAACAATAACTAGGTCAAATGTTTCCCACACCTGGTGTAGCAGCAAATTCCATAGTTAACTATGCGCTCTGTGGAGAAGTACTTGTGTATACTTAAGTACATTAGAATAGCCTGCTGAATTAGGTCCATCTATTCCAGCATTCTGTTTTCACAGAGGCCAAACAGATGCCTAGGGAAGCTATGTCGAAGCACTGGCTGGCTTCACAGTTTTTCATGCATCGTGATTTTTGCACAGCACACACACGCACATGATGATTCGCAACATATTGCCAGGTCAAAAATTATGAAACCGGTATCACAATATGGACTTCAAACTGGTTTGGGGCGATGCATTGATATATTGCCTAGCTCTAGTCATCATTGTGACAGGAATTTTATGGTCTTATATATATAGTAATGTTCATAAGTGTACCAACCAAGCATGTACATAGATCAGCACAGGAAGACTGACCTGGAACCATTTTGATTCCTAAACTGAGCAAATGTTTTCTCTGCAAGGTCAAAGTGGGAACATGGTCTCTTTCCTCACAAATCCTGTCTTAAGGGCACATTTAAGATATGAATAGGGTGTGAGCCTGTGACATGGCCCAGGAACTAAGTATTTCTCATTAGGAAAGACTGGCCAAGCTACCCAGGCAATCCAATCAAGTAACCTGCCAGACAGGAGATAAACAAGGACAGGAGAAAAACAACATTCAAATTTCTGTTTAGACCGCCTTTTCTGTGATGTATCTGAGGGGTGGTCTTAGGTTACACCCCTTCTGTGATGTATGTATGATGTTTCTGGGGGTGGTCTTGATCTACAGGGTGGCAATTTCAAAAGTCTTTATATGGCCTTGCGCGCCATTTTTCTGGGTTCCTCCTCTCTCCTGCGGGTGAGGGGAGCACCCTGTTGCAACAGATCAATAAAGATCAAGCTTACTAGCTGCTTTGCTTCTCAACTTTCTCTGACTGGCCTCTGCTATTCTCTCCTACCAATAGGGAACCTATGTAAGTACTCTACATGGGCTCTTGGATACCCCATAAGGGAAAAGGGCAATTTTTGTTTACAACATCATCTTGCAGAAGTGAATCCCAGTTTAACTATGCACGGAGAGAAGAAGTACTTTCTCTTTGAAGAATTCCTTTCGTTTTGCCTCTTCTGAATCTCCCGCTGTAGAGGACCCAAGGCAGATCCTCCAAAAATAGCCTCCAGGCTCCTTGTTTGCTGGGGTAGGGCTTTAACGTCCATGGCAGACAGATTTCATTAGCTTAAGCTACTCCTCCCAGCATTATTGCTCGTAAGTCTTTTTATAGCAGAAGTCCCTGGGGTTAATCTCACTTCCTAACACTCCGCTCCTCCAACGGGCCCAGAAGAAACCAGGCTCCAAACTGTGTTCAGAGGTTCACGGGCAGCTCTCACAGCCCAGCCTGGGAAGGGAAAATAAAAAAAGGAACAGAGCTCAGGCACTGCCTGGGCTGTTGCCCTGGCTGGTGCCAGATGACCTCATCTTCCATCAATGCACTGCCACAAGCTACAGCCAGGGAGGAAGGGATGGCCATAGGAATCTGAGATGTCGCTTCCGATCTGACTTGCTCCCAAACAGACAGGAGTACTTAGCTGCCCTCTGTGTCTCTCTGCCCTGCCTTTTGCAACTGAGAGCCAGGTTCCCGTGGAGTGGAGTGGCCAAGTTACTACAGTGGCACCTCAGGTTAAATACTTAATTCGTTCCGGAGGTCTGTTCTTAACCTGAAACTGTTCTTAACCTGAAGCACCACTTTAGCTACTGGGGCCTCCTGCTGCTGCCGTGCCGCCGGAGCACGATTTCTGTTCTCATCCTGAAGCAAAGTTCTTAACCTGAGGTACTATTTCTGGGTTAGCGGAGTCTGTAACCTGAAGCGTATGTAACCCAAGGTACCACTGTACAAAAACAAGAACAACACTGAGCGTCTTCAGTGAAAGGAGGTGGCTGAACAGAAATGCATTAGCAATCAGCAGGGATGTGTGAATGCCAGAGTTTTGCAAAAGGGTAAGAAGAAAAAAATCAGAATCCAGGTTCCAGAGAACCCTTTTTTCCTGCTCAGTGAACCTCTGAGTTGTACTGAATTAACTTTTACTCAGAGTCGAGGGGTCAGCAAACTTTTTCAGCAGGGGGCCAGTCCACTATCACTCAAACCATGTGGTGGGCTGGACTATATTTTGAGGGGGGGGGATGAATGAATTCCTATGCCCTACAAATAACCCAGAGATGCATTTTAAACAAAAGCACACATTCTGCTCATGTAAAAACATGCTGATTCCCAGACTGTCTGCAGGCTGGATTTAGAAGGCGATTGGGTCTGATCTGGCCCCCAGGCCTTAGTTTGTCTACCCATGGAATTGACTCATCATACTTAATGGGCATTCATTTCAATTGGTCTAAAAAAGTTAATTGAATACAACCCCAAGTTTTCATTTAAAAACAACCCACCATCACCACCAAGTTTCTAACCCTTAAAAGGCTGGGAAAATAATATTTGGCTGTATTAAGGGTGGGCAACGTCCCAGAAATTTCAGAAGCCAAGTAGAGGTGGTTTCAGAACCTGGCATTCTGGGACAGATGCCAGGGCCACAGCAGGAGAGCTGTTAATGCCTGCTCAGGGGCTGCCTTTAAGGGAGGGTAAATTCATGCCCCAATGCTTCAAGCAATCCTGCATCTGGGATTGGTGGGAGCTAGAGTTTAACAACAACCAGATCTGCCTTCCCCAATCTGCTTTGGACTCCAGTGCCCATCAGCCCTAGCCAGCCTTGTCATGGTCAGGGATGATGGGAGCTTTCATCCAAAACACCTGGAGGACCAGTGTTACAAACCCAGATAGGTATATAAGCTACCGGCAATCACTGTTGGCTCACCCCAATGGAATGTCTAGGCACCATTCCACTGGGATTAAGTTTTTCATTGTTATTCATTTCATTTCTATAGCACTTTATATTTTAAAGGAAAAAATCTCAAAGCAGTTCACAACACATTAAAACATCACATAAAGCAATCCAGAATAAAATAAATGCAAGCGTCAAGGAAAACAACGTGGGGAGCAACTTTTAAAACCTCAGAAAATGCCAGGAAGATTATCCATGAGATATTCAGCAAAATTGGAGCATGTGTGATTACACAGTTTCCAAACTTGTCCATCATGGTACTTTCTGAATTGCCTGTCTTGAACCGCCATCCATAGTCAGACACATTTAATTTCCCTGTCCAGACACTTTAACTACCCCGTCTCCTTCTCCCTCCCAGATCTGTTCTTCTTGCTCTTGCCCAAATTCTCTGATAAGCAAAAGACCCCCATTTGACAGTTCCCATCTTCTACCAATGAGCAACTTCCTCCAACCCAGTTACAGAGCACTTGACACATTCCCAGCCCATTGAGGGGTTTCTGAGATTCCCAGCTACATCTTCAGAGGTGGCTGCTCGAGTAAAATACAGTCTGAACATTGCTGTTCTGTCCACCTTTTGGTTTAATAATGTATACTTTGACATGAGCTTCATTCACAAAGCATGATTTCCCATTCATAAAACATTATCTCTGATGAAAAGGTTATGAATTGAGCTTCTCCAGGTTGGGGGGGCAGTGCGGCATTCATCCTCAATTTACAGCAAAACTAATTAATTTCTCTGGTATGTTCCTAATAGGACAGGCATTAAGTAGGTCTCTGCACAGCTCTGCAAGCCGCTTACTATTTCAAGGAAGAGGCTAGAGCAGAGGAGAAAGTCGACAGCGTGCAAAGGAAAAAGTGAGTTTTAAAGGGCGACTCTCCTGTCTGTGAACTCCTGCTACAATTTCTGTGACAATGGAACTCCAAGTCAAAAGGTGGGATATAAATACCCTAATAATAAAATAACATCTTCATTCCAGGAAGCTGTATTTTTACAGCTGCTTTTATACTTGTAATTTTGATGTCTGCCTTTATTTGTTTGTGGACTGCCTAAGAAGTTCTTCTGGAAATGAAAGTGGTATATAAACCCTTTTAATCATTAACATCTGAAGCTAGACAGGCCAGTGACCTGACTTGGTGTAAGCTGGCTTTTGATATCTCTACAAGTCTCAGGTTCAATCCCAAACAATTCCAATTAGAAAGGACAGGTAGCAGGCAATTGTCATAAGAGAGAGTCACACCAGAAATCCTTCAGAGCTGCTGCCAATCTGATTATGCGTTATTTCTTTTATTTATTATTGGCATGTCTAAGCAGCCCCAGAGCAAGAGGTCTCTGGGCAGTGGTGTAGATTAAAATGGCTTAAAATCTCATGTGTCCCCTCAATGGGAGAGTCTCTGGGCAATGGTGTAGATAAAAATGGCTTAAAATCTCATGTGTCCCCTCAATGGGAGATCTGGACAAAAACAGGACCTTTTTAGTGGTGGTTCCTCACTCATAGAATGCTCTCCCCAAGGATGCTCGCCTGGCGCCATCATTACATATTTTAGGTGCCAGGCCTTTTCTGCTAGGCCTTGGGTGAGTGGGATGTTTTAATCCTGCCTTCTAAAAATACAGTTGATTTAAATTTTGTTTTGTTTTATGCTTTTTGTAATAATAATTAAATCCCTTTAAAAAGGGACTAGTAAATTTAAATAGCAACAATCATAATATAAAACAGAGTAGATTGTACTAACCTAGATGAACAAGAAGCCTGATATGGTACAAGGCAGTGTCATATCCTACATGCCGTCTGTTCCTTTTGAATTATGATGCTGGAGGAGACTCTTGAAAGTCCCAAGGACTGCAAGAAGATCAAACCTATCCATTCTGAAGGAAATCAGCCCTGAATGCTCACTGGAAGGACAGATCCTGAAGCTGAGGCTCCAATACTTTGGCCATCTCATGAGAAGAGAAGACTCCCTGGAAAAGACCCTGATGTTGGGAAAGATGGAGGGCACAAGGAGAAGGGGACGACAGAGGACAAGATGGTTGGACAGTGTTCTCGAAGCTACCAACATGAGTTTGACCAAACTGCGGGAGGCAGTGGAAGACAGAAGTGCCTGGCATGCTCAGGTCCATGGGGTCACGAAGAGTCGGACACGACTAAAGGACTAAACAACAACAAGGGTCCTCTTTATGGTGTCCCTGCAGAATAAAAAGTTTGCTCCCACACCCATTGGTGCTCCTTTATATTCTTTTCCTTTCCCTCATTCTAACTGCAGGCTAAGAATGTTTGTGTCCTTTGATTAGCTACTGTTTAAGAACCAGCTCATTCCATTTGGCCCTGATAAACAAACCAGCAAACAATGGAAAGGGGGAAACGTATCTTCTGGCTGGGATAAGAAACTATTGTCTGCTTGCAGAGGGAAGGATTGCTTCATGATTAAAAGAATACTATGTGTCTGCGTCGGGACTGTTGGGTCAGAACCAATTCCCAATTATCACTTCACTCACTGTCACGAGACAAGAAAATCGGATGAGCAACACAATCATGCCCCCAACCTAGAGAACAATGTGTCTGTTTCCCAGAGTCAGAAGTGCCTGGAAAAAAACAGGATTCATTTAGGAGGGTGTACCAAGCTGCTAGTCCTCATGAATGCACATAAAATTCATTCCATGTGCTCAAAAAGCATAGTATTTGAATGTAGTATCTTGCCTGGAACTGGAGTAGCCCCAATTCCTGTCGCCCACCTCTCCCTAATGTTTCATGACCCCCAAACAAAAGCCCAAATCATTCCTAGAGTTTTGATTCATTGGGAAGAGTAGCATTTTCTCTACTCTTGACTCTAAACCACTGGGCAGAAGGAATGAGAATTATTTTCGCAGGAGCATCACTGATTGAAGGTGGCTTAGGTCACATTCACACCATACATTTAAAGAACATTTTATGCCCACATCTTCCTTCAAAGAACCCTGGGAATTGCAGTTTATCTCTTGCATAACTACAATTCCCAACACCCTTCACAGGCTACAGTTCCAAGGATTCTTTTGGGGAAGCAATATACTTTAAATACCCTATGCGCCTGATAGTAAAGTAAAGGGTAAAGGGACCCCTGACCATTAGGTCTAGTCCTGACCGACTCTGGGGTTGCGGCGCTCATCTCGCTTTATTGGCCGAGGGAGCCAGCGTACAGCTTCCGGGTCATGTGGCCAGCAGGACTAAGCCGCTTCTGGTAAACCAGAGCAGTGCACGGAAACGCTGTTTACCTTCCCACTGGAGCGGTACCTATTTATCTACTTGCACTTTGACGTGCTTTTGAACTGCTAGTTTGGCAGGAGCAGGGACCAAGCAACGGGAGCTCACCCCATCGCGGGAATTCGAACTGCCGACCTTCTGATCGGTAAGGCCTAGGCTCTGTGGTTTAACCCAGTGTTTCCCAACCTTTTTTGGGCAAAGGCACACTTGTTTCATGAAAAAAATCTCGAGGCACACCACCATTAGAAAATGTTTAAAAAATTAACTCTGTGCCTATATTGACTATATATAAAGTAACTCTCTTTATTTATTTTTTTGTTTTGTTTTTTTTTCGACGTAAATTTTTATTAAGCGTTTCAAAATAGAGAAAGAAAAAGAAAAAACAGAAAAAGAGAACAGAAAAATATACACGAATAACAATACATCAAATAGATATTTTTACATCACTTCTTTCACATAGTTGTTTCTTTCAGAAAGTATTTTATAATTACTTTATTATGAAATAGTAAGTAAACAGAAATATGAAAAATTATAAAATACTTTATTCAGTGCGCCTTTTGTCCCTCTCCTCGAAATGCTCCAACTCAATGTTCCTCCGCGGGCTGGCCATTGGAGAGCCGTGTCACCCACACCGCAGCCCAATACAATATGAACCCTCCCCTCGCAAGCGGCAACCCCTCCACACTCCCCACCTTAAGCCTCCACACGCGCCCTGCCCAAAGAGATGCCCGCCCGCGCGCGAGGGGATCCTTTACCTCAGCATCCCGCCCAAAAAAAAAAAAAGGGCGGGAGACTGCGGTCCCTCAGAGGCTGGGCGTTAGGAAGAAGCAGCCGCCTTCATCCAAGCAGGAGCAGCAGCAGCTGTAGCTGTAGTAGCGCCAAGCTGTGCCGGGGACTCCGTGCCCATGAGGGGAGGGAGGGGAGAGAGAGGAGAGGCAGCGGGTCGCCCTCTTAAGTCACGCGCGCGCAGGCACCACCACGCATCCCTCGCGCAGAGCCCCTGCTCAGCACCTCCCGCCTCGGGGACGCCCGTCATGAGCCGCTGAGAGGCCGCCAAGCCTCCAGGCTGCTCCCATTCAGCCTTAGGCGCGCGCGCGCCTCGGGAAAAGCGGTGCTGGGAGGCGGAGAGAGAGAGAGAGGACGCCGCTGGCCGCGTCCCACCCTCAGTCAGTCGGCTCGGAGCTACTGAGGAGAGGGAGGTGGGGACGACGGCGCGTCTGTTCCGCTCGGGGCCAGCGCGCCCCCGCCCCCCTCTCCAGAATCCCCAACTAAATACGATGCGCTAAGGGAGGGGGGAGAACCCACCCACAAAGAGGACGCCTTTCTGCAGGGCGCCTAAGGCCTCTTGCCGCCCGACTCGCCCGCCTCCCTCCCACGGCACACCAGGCAACGTCTCGCGGCACACTAGTGTGCCGCGGAACACCGGTTGGGAAACACTGGTTTAACCCACAGCGCCACCTGCATACCATCTGCCAAATATCAGAGGCTGCTCCCCTATTCACCCCTATATTTTGGGGTTCGCAAGTGTGGCGAGTGAGTAGGGGACCTTTATCACCAAGGAAGCAGGCTGGATGGCCCAGAGGTTGCCAGATGCGGAACGTAAGTTAGAATTTTTAAAAGGAAAGTGGACAACAAGAGGACAGATTGCACCAAAAGCAGAATCCACTGGGATTTTTTCATGCAGATTCCTTTCTAATCCCTTTCAGCTACATACAGCTCTGCACCTCCATCGTCCTGAGTTTCAGGTTGTTGTTTTTTTCCTCCTCCAACAAAGACTTAGAAGTGCTGACTCTGCCCTAAAGTGCTAACAAGAGAGGAGGCAGATAATGCTTAGCTTACTGTTGGGTTCAGGCCCGTACCCATCACAGCCCTGCAGTAAGCATTTAAACAGTCTCCTCCCCACTGTCATCATCAATCAGAAATATAAATATGCTGTGCTCTCTCTTCCAGCAGTTGCCTTAGGAACCAGGTAAAACCGTCAGAAGAAAAAATCCCCGATTCTGACCACACAAAGGAGCATTGCCAAGTGTGGGAAGAGATGTTACAAGGAACATATGCCCTCAACTTCCTCATTCTATTGCTAACTTGTTTTTTTATCCTGCTCTCCTTTAAAGATCGGCATACTGTACATGATTCCTTCCCATGCACACACGTTCTGTCCTCACAGCAACCCTGTTAAGTAGGCTAGGCTAAGAGGGAGCTGTTGGCCAGCAGTCGGTTAATGAGGTTCAGGGCCAAGTGGGATTCAACCCCAAGTCTCCCTGACCCAAGTCCAACAGCCTATTCACTAGAAAAGGAGTGAGCAAAACTCAGGCTTCGAGAATATGCATTGTTGTTGTCGTTTTTACTATGTACCCAAGGTCCACCCATGGGAAACTGGAGCAAAATAAATGCATATAAAAATAAATAATTCTGAGCCCAAGTGTTTGCTCCAAGTACTAAAACTGAATGAAGCTCACAGTCCTTGCAAACAAAAAATCCCAAGTTTCCTTTCAGTAGTGTTAATCGGGAGTCATTTGGTTGCTACAAGTACTATAAGCAATTAGGAATCTGACTCCTTGTAGAGGAGGTGATCTCCAGCCACTATCATATCCACAGCCTTGTCTGCACCACACATTTAAGCTGCATCATACCACTTTAATTGGTCATAGCTTCCCCCAAAGAACCCTGGGAAGTGTAGTTTGTTGAGGGTGCTGAGTCATTAGAAGATCTCCTATTCAGTTAGCAGAACTACCATTTCCAGAGTGCTTTAATAACCAATCCCTCTTCTCAGGGAACTCTGGGACTTGTAGCTCTGAGAATGACAATAACAAACTACAGTTCCCAGGATTCTTTGGGGGAAATCACAACTGTTTAATGCTTTAAAATGCATAGTGCAGATGGGGCCCAGATCTCCCCTTGCCCCATCGCTGTACTATATTATATTGGCTGTTCATATATTTACCATGGATAGGGCGTAAGAAAAATATGATGCTTACATCCCAATCCTGAAAGCAATTGTTTGGAATTCCTTTTCAATGAGCTTACTAGGGAAGAGGCGCAGTTCAGTGGTAGTGCATCTGCTTTGCAAGCATAATGTTGCTGGTTCAATCCCCAGCAACTCTATGTATGGCTGAAACCCTGAAGAAGCTGCCAGCCAGAGCAGACAATACTGAGCTAGATGGGCCAATGATCTGACTCCACCTGAGACAGCTTCCTTGGTCCCTGTGTACTTATTTGTTTATATTCCACTGTTTCTTCAGGGAGTTCAATACACTGCATCTTCACAACAGTCCTGCGAGGTAGGTTAGGCTCTGAGAAAGCGACTGGCCTAAAGTCATCCAGGGCACACTTTGGAAAGAGGTGACATTTCATACTCAAGGCAACTGAGAAGGAGTTGAATTATTTTGCAAGTAGTAGTAGTTTTTAATTTCAGACCATCACTTTAGCCCAAACTTTCACATAAAGCTAAACCAAAGCAAGGCTTAGTGCAAGCAAGCAGGTTGCCTGACTGAAGGGACTTTTGTTTTTATTGTGCATTTTGTGTTTTCATATTGTGATTTTATGTTGCAACCTGAGACCTGTGGGTATAGTGCAGTATACAAATTTAATGAATAACCAATAAATAAATAAATTGTCACTGTGACAATACTCCTCCCCAATGCCGCTGCCCTACAAGGGACGAAGCCATGGTTTGGCATATTATTAAAACCCAGACTTACGGTTTGTCTACCCTAGATAAAGCGGTAAGCCAGGAACACACCTTGGTTAAAGTGCATGGTTTGTCTGGAGCAAGACAAACCATGGGGCCAAGGTCTGGATGCAACATTAAGCCAAACCATGGTGCCTTTAAAGCTATAGGAGCCTCAGTATGGAGGTGCACATCTAGGTAAAACTTCCAGACAGCAGCTTCCAAGTAAGATTAACCCTTGTGAGGGGCCACTGCTCAGAGGTAGGGCTAGGAGAGACTTCTGCCTCAAAGTCCAGAGAACCATTGCCAGCCAGTGTTGACAAAACTGAGCTAGACAGAGCAATGATCTGACCGGTTATGGAAGCAGCTTCCTATATCCCTAAGCTCCTTTCGGAAATGAGTCATTGCACTGATCCAGTGTCTTCCACATCCCCACAAAAGCCTACCGACATCTTGCCCACAAGCACCCAAAACAACCCCTGGGAGATTTATTAAAAAGTCCCTTAAACCAAACATGCACATGTACCTAAGTCCTGGAAATAGGTTGGTACAGAAGGAGAACAAAAATACATCTCTAGCACCAAGTTTTAAGAAAAGAGGTTACTTATCCCCAAAACAATGACCCTGAAAGCCTAGAGCAGGCCCCCTTAGACTCTCCTTTCACTTTGATTTTCACAGACCAATTCCCGTGGGAAAATATGGTGCCTATTTTCCCACATTGCAAAATGTTAGTCTGATGATCCCCACATCAAGTCAAGGTTCAGAGGGTGGGGGAAGAGAGCACAGCCTTACTCTTTGCGTTGACCCCACTAGCTATTGTTTGTAAAATGTTACTAGAGGAACGATACAGATAGGGTAAAACTGGGCGAGTCAGAGGCTTGTGGATTTCACTAGCTCCCTTCCCCCACCGTTTCCCTCCACAATTTGAACACAGGGCCTGCTTCTCTAAACTTCATAACCAGGTCTTCCTCTTAGAGCTTGCCAAGGCTAAATCCCCCAAAACACAGGCAGGGAGGAGAAGAACCATAAAAATAAAGCCAGGACCTAGCGCCGCCCGCCGCCCCTGGCGAATCAATCATTGCGCACAGAGCCTCTCGAGCATGTACAGAGCGCTTTTCCCTAACCCTAAGCAAACGGCATTCCAACCCAACGCGTAAACATACCCTGCTTGTGCGTTCGGCTGATCTTTTCAAATGGGCATTTCGCGATCTCACGGCGCTTTAACGCGAGTTTCGTGGAAGGATTTGGTCGGCAGTGAAGGAACAAATCGAGAGGGGCTGGGCTGCAAACGGATTTAAAGCCAGGGCTGCTTCGCCTTCGAGGCGCCCCGCGCGCAATTTAAGAAGGGCTCCCCACCCACCACCTCCAGTAGCCAAAAACCAGGCAGGGAAGCGAGAGAAGGGAAGGGAAAATCAGCGCTGCCTACTCACCGCTGACAGCAACCAGCAGACAGAAGGCGAGGAGAGGCCCCAGCAGGAGCTGCGAGGAGCTGGGTCCCTTCATGGTGCGTCGTACCCCTGCAAGGCTGGGCTGGGCTGAGCGCGCCTCCCGTCCCGTCTCGTCCTGCTCCGCTCAAGCTCAGCAAGTTCTGCCGCCTGTTTGTGTTCCTGCTCCGCACAGGCGAATGACTCAGTGCAGCCCAAGCCAGTGAGCGAGCCCGCCCCCCTCTTTCCCTTAAGGCTCAGCCTGCCAATTACGCCCCGCCGCCACGTGCTCCGGCTGTCGAGCCAATGGCGAGCGGCGTCGGAAGGAGCAGGAGCAACAAACAGCAGCGCAAAGGAAAGCCATTTGGCCCATTTGGAGGGATGGGTGAGCGGACCGGGATGGGCTGCTGGGCGCCTAGACGCCAACATTTGGCTAAGCGCAGTCGTGCTTGAAATAGGGTTGCCACCTTTGTTCTGGTATAATACAGGACAGGGTAGGGTAAGGGGCCCCGATTTATTTATTTTCCATCTGATGCGCAGTGATTTCAAAGCAAACCATTATGATCTATTGCTTTTTATTTAAATAGTTTTTATTTGATTTTACAAATACGTTCACATTCCAAATCACAAATAATAAAAATTACACAAGATTCTTCCGAATCTTGAGACTTTCCTCCTCCCCTCCATGGGTGCTTTAGTTAACCTTTAGCTAACCTTTTCAGCTGCATATTATAAGTCACTCTAATTTTTCGGTTCTCCATTGTGTCCAAAGTCTATGTAACATTACATGAGTTATTTAAGACCTGCTAAAGAGTTCAAATGCTTACAGTAGTCTCTCAAGTATAGTATAATTTTCCCCCATTCTTTGTTGAAGTTTTGAACCTCCTGGTTTCTGATTTTCCTGGTCATTTTTGCCATCTTTGCATAGTCCAACAACTTGGTCTCCCATTCCGCTCTGGTAGGGACCTTATTGTCTTTCCAACTGCAATAGAAAGACATTATGATCTATTGCAGCCTAACAGGATGGTCCCTCTGGAATTTGTCACACACATACAGGCACACATGAATTTGTAGATCTGTCTGTGCTTGGTTACCCAGAACTTAAATACACTCTTTCAAACACATGAATTTGGAGAAGATCCCTAACTTGACAGAGAGAGAGAGAGAGAGAGAGAGAGAGAGAGAGAGAGAGAGAGAAGACTTGAAATACAGGACAAAGGTGCATCAATACACGATGCAGCATTTTACATTGAAATATGGGACAATACTGTATTTATACATAACAGGTGACAACCCTACTTAGGTTTGCCATGGCACCTTATAATACTAGCATTAATTATAATACGTTATAATACCACTGTGCTGTAGTGTTTAGAGTGTCAGACTAGGACCTAGGAGACGAGGGTTCAAATCTCCACTTGGCCATGAAGTTCACTGTGTGACCTAAAGCTAGTTGCTCACCTAACTGACAAGGTTGTTGTGGGGATTAAATGAGGAAGGGGAGAGGAACACCCAAGACGGCTTTTTGGAGTGTTGCAGGAATTTATGTAAAGGTGGGGAGGTTGCCCCTCCAGCAGGTACCATGCACACACACCCCGACTACCAAAATCAACACAATCACTTCAGCAAATGTCCCCACAAAACACTTCGTCACAGTTTTTCCTATCAAAGCACCTCTGCTGCACATTACCAAATGTAACAATCTGGAACAACAGATACAATCTTGCTTAAAATGTGTATAGGAAGTGCAATGTAAGCGATGGAAGTCAATCAATGAAATTTTATTAATATTTTCATATTGAGATATTTGCAGAATAAATTTGGAAAAAATTATTCCCACTTTTCTTCTTTTCTCTATTTTTTCCTCCTTTTTTCTTTTTTCTCTTCCTATTTTTTTCTCTTTTGTTCTTTATATATGTGTTTGTGTGCTTATCTGAAATATGTATGTATTTGCAATATTTTGCTTATATTTTGTAATAATTATGTTAAATAAATAAATTTGTTTTTTAAAAAACCAAATGTAACAATTCACTGATAAATGTATCATTGGGAAAACTTTAGAAAGTCATATAAAATCGCTCCAGTATGGATTTGCACCATTCCAACTTTGTTCTATTCAGGAAAGGAATGGCTTGGAAAGGGGGGAGGCTGGGATGTGGGCAGCCATAATCCCTGACACCTGGGATCACGTGCACAGTAGCCTCTTGCACAAGAGATAATCACTGGCATCCTGGCAAATGGGTGTCAGACAGGCAGTCATCCCACAGACAATGGCAAACCACCCAGGAATGGATTAGGTTCTTGGTCAGGACAAAGAGGTGTGATTAACTTGGCCTTGGAAACCAGGAACTTCTTTTGTCTTACTTGATGGGTGTGAGGTGGAGGTCAAGGGAAGGATGGGAACAAACCTGATGCTCAGGTTTCTGTCACCAGACCCTCCCAAGCTGTGATGTATTTGTGGGTATCTTTGTAAAACTGATAAAAGTAAGAGCCATCCTTTGTTCTGGGCATCTTCCTGCTTCTACCATGTGGTTAGTGGAAGTCCTGTTGCAAGAGTCCTTTGAATAAAGAACAGGCCTACTGGCTGCTGTTTTGCTCCTCTATTTCTAGCTGGTGTCTTTGTTTGGTAATCCAAGTGAACCCCAAAATTTTCCTATAACAGGAGGAAATGGGAAGTTAGAAATTCAATAGCAAATAAATAAAATGGAAAATGTATATAGGAAGTGCAGTGTAAGCAATGGAAGTCAATCAATGAAATTTTATTATTATTTTCATATTGAGATATTTGTAGAATAAACTTGGAAGAAATTCTTCCAACTTTTCTTCTTCTTTTTTCTCTTTATTTTTTCTTCTTTTTTTCTTTTCTTCTCTTCTGTTTCTTTTTCATATATACGTGCTTATTTGAAATATATACGTATGCATTTGTATGTATTTGTAATATTTTGCTTATATTTTGTAACAATTATGTTAAATAAACAATAAAATTATTTTTTAAAAAACAAGTAAATAAATAAAAAGGGGTCATTGGATCAAGCTAAACGGTGGAAGATTCGGGAAAGACAAAAGGAAAGAATTCTGTTGAATTTGCTCCCACAATATGCAGTGATGGGCCCCGACTTGGATGGCTTTAAAAGGGGATTAGACACATACAGTGGTATCTCGGGTTAAGTACTTAATTCGTTCCGGAGGTCCACTCTTAACCTGAAACTGTTCTTAACCTGAAGCACCACTTTAGCTAATGGCGCCTCCTGCTGCTGCTGCGCCGCCAGAGTACGATTTCTGTTCTCATCCTGAAGCAAAGTTCTTAACCCTAGGTACTATTTCTGGGTTAGCGGAGTCTGTAACCTGAAGCGTATGTAACCTGAAGCGTATGTAACCCGAGGTACCACTGTAGTTGGAAGATCAGGCTGGAATCAATATCAGTCATGATAGTTGTCAGGGAACTGCCATCGGAAAGAGAGTTGGTGCCGGGGCTCCAGCAGACTCGGAGAGATTCTGCAGCGGAGGTTAGAAGTTAGAAGTGTTTGAATCCTCGGACGACGAGGAGAGTTCCTTTAGGGGCTTTCCGCCTTCACCGCCAGTGGGAGAGGACGCGGGGGGTGAAGGGGGCCCTGAGGGGGAGGTGGATGTCAGGGAACTGCCATCGGAAAGAGAGTTGGTGCCGGGGCTCCAGCAGACTCGGAGAGATTCTGCAGCGGAGGAGGGAACCAGCAGGGGGAGAGCAGAAGCTCCGGCAGAAGGGGAGTCGGAGGAGGGAGGGCTCTGGGATACTTCTAGTGAGAATATTGCAGAGGTAACAAGACCCCCGTTGGCAACTCCCACCCTTCGCCGGAAGCTGTCACGTAGAGAGTCACGAAGGCGCATGTCCGTGAAACAACTTTTATGTTGGAGTAAATTTCGTAGACGCCCACTGTCAGATTCTACCAGTGACTAACGGAGTCACGCCTTGGGAGGCTCCGTTAGTGCCTCGGTTTGGATGACCAGCCAAACACCAGAGGGATCAAGCTTTTACGCACAAGCAGCTCATTATCCCATCACAGCAATCTGACAGTCTTTGTAAGCTGCTTGTGCAAGCAGAGGGCATCATGAGCGAACCAGCCGGAACCGCAGGAGCTGGAGCTGGCGCAGGTCCTAGCCTGGAGGAAAGGTACAGGGCGATGGAGGTGCAGCTCGCGCTGCAAACGGCGAGGCTGGAGGAGAGGAGGGCTCAAGATGCGGATAAGGGGAAAACCGCCCCACTTGCCAGAAAGGTGCCTGGATTGGTGCAGCGATTTGGGGGGGATCCCAGGAACTATCAAGCCTTTAGAACGGAGATGCAATATGCTCTCAATATACTGTTTGATGACTTCACCGATGAGAACTCTAGAGTGGCGTACGTGATTAGCCATCTAGAGGGAGGGGCGAGGGACTGGGTTCGACCTCTGATGGCAGCCAATAATGATATCTTAAAGGACACGAGGAAGTTTTTTCGCGCCATGGACTTGATGTTTTCCAGCGAGATTGAGCTGGGGGTGGTGCGGAGGCAGTTGATGGGGTGCAAACAGGGGAGCCGATCTGTACGTGAGTACTGGACTGAGTTCACTATGCTTATTCATAGACTGGGGTGGGATCTAGCAAGTGAACCAATTCAAATGTTATTTGAAGAAGGGCTCTCCCCAACTGTGAAAGATGAACTTTCCCGGGCGCCCAGGGCGGAGTCTATGGACCAGCTGACTAAATCTGCACTGTCCATAGGAGCGCGCCTAGAAGCAAGAGCGTTGGAAAGGCGGGAAGGAAAGGGGGAACGTTGGAAGGACTTCCGCATTCCAGAGATTCCGGAGCAGTCTTTCCCGCCCGCCGAGCCGATGGAGCTGGGAACAGCGCGCGCGCGCGCAGTTTCAAACACCAGTGAATGGCGGAAGAAGGAGGGAAAGAGCGCCAAGAGATGTTATCTCTGCCAACAGCCAGGGCACTTTGCCAGAGTTTGTCCGCAAAGGAAGGAATGGCAGGGCATGGCGGGAACTGTTGGGGGAAAGGAGGAAGGCGAAATAGAGGAGCCAGTAAAAGCCAACGCCTGGTTGCCTACATCAGGGCACAGCAGCCAGGCCAGGGAGTAATGAATGTGCCCACGCCGGAACCTCCAAGACCAGCGCTTGTGATAGAGGTGTTGCTGGAACTGTCAAACGGACACCCACTAAAGATAAAAGCGCTATTGGATTCAGGCAGCTCCTGTAATTTCATGAGTAAGGAGTTTGCTGCTGAACACCAGATACAAACTCTCCCATTAAGTAAGCCTTTGCTAGTAACCACGATTGATGGGAGGGAACTGTTGGGGGGAGAAGTGAGCCAACAGACTGTACCAATGATTATGAGGGTGGCAAGACACACAGAACTGATAGCGTTTAATGTAGCCACCTTGGGAGGAGCTCCCATCATTCTGGGAATGAGCTGGCTGGCACTACACGATCCGCTAGTAGGCTGGCATCAGAGGGTTGTTTCCTTTGGTTCAGCACATTGCCTAGAACACTGCAAGGAGGGAGAGGGTCAGGCAGGGGCCAGAGCCACTCTAGCAGGGATGGAAGTGACTGACAAGGGGAAGGTGCCACCACAATACGCTGATTTGATTGACGTCTTCAGTGAAAAGGAAGCTGATAAACTGCCCCCGCACAGACCCTTTGACTGTCAAATCACCTTACTCCCAGGAGCACAATTGCCAGTGGGCAAGCTGTATGCCATGTCAGACCGTGAGATGCAGGAGTTAAGGGAGTTCATTGACAAGAACCTCAAGCGAGGTTTCATCAGAGAGTCACGAGCGGTGGGGGGCAGCCCAGTGTTCTTTGTGGACAAAAAAAACACGGGCAAACCCAGGCTTGTGTGTGATTTCAGGGCCCTAAATGCTGTGTCAGAACCAGTGACTTTCCCTATGCCCAGAATTGATGACATTCTGACACGGGTGAGAAAAGGGAAGATTTTTACTAAGCTGGACCTTAGGGGGGCATATAACTTGATACGTGTGAGGAAGGGGGATGAGTGGAAAACCACTATGTTCACCCCCTTGGGGGCGTTTGAGTACCTCGTTATGCCTTTTGGATTACAAGCGGGCTCCGCCTGCTTTCAATCATTCATGAATCACGTCCTGGGGCCATTGCTTTACAAGAACTGCGTGGCGTTCTTAGATGACGTCCTGGTGTACTCAGAGAATGAGGAGCAGCATGTGCGAGATGTTAGAGAAGTACTGAGCAAGCTGCGAGAAAATCGGCTGTGGGTGAAACTGGAGAAATGCCAGTTTCATAGCAGGGAGGTGGAATTCCTGGGGTACCAGTTGTCTGACAAGGGGTTGGCTATGGATCCCAGCAAGGTTCAAGCGGTACTGGAATGGAAAACACCAAAGACCAAGAAGGACGTGCAAAGGTTCCTGGGCTTCGGAAACTTCTATAGGAAGTTCATTAAGAATTTTGCCCATTTAACAGCGCCCATCACGGATTGTCTTAGCAGCAAGAAAAAATTTGCTTGGACGGAAGAAGCGCAAGGGGCATTCGAACGCTTAAAGGCAGCGTTTGCGTCGGAGGAGCAACTTTTGCACGTGGATCTACGGCAACCAATGCGAGTGGAGACGGACGCGTCAGACCGAGCGGTAGGGGCCGTGCTTCTCCAGCCGGGGAAAGATGCGTCTGAATGGAGACCGTGTGCATTCTTCTCGCGGAAGTTGAACAAATCCGAGAGGAACTACACAGTATACGACCGAGAACTGCTCGCCATTCATGAAGCATTCCGGAGATGGCGGCACTTGCTGATTGGGGCGCAGCACAAGGTTCAAGTCCGGACTGACCACAAAAATCTGGAGTACTGGAGAACAGCCCGAGTGCTGAACCAGAGACAAGTGAGATGGGCCCAGGAGTTCTCCAAATTCAATTTTGAGATTCGTTACGTGCCAGGGTCCGAGAACGTAAGAGCGGACACTCTTTCCAGAAAGCCTGAGTACTTAGAGGGGGAGGGCGCGCCGGAAGCAAGGCACGTAATCCCTGAAGACCGCTGGGTGTGTGGGGCGGCTTTGGTGGGGCAGAAAGAACTGTTAGAGGGCACGGAGAACGACGAATACGCCCAAGAGAAACTCAGAGAACTCAGGAGGACAGCGGAGAACACAGGGGGGTTTGAAGAAAAGAGTGGGGCGTTGTATTACAAAGGGGCACTGTACATACCTGATGGGGAACTGAGGGGCAGAGTACTCAAGCAGTTGCATGATAGCCCCACAGCGGGGCATTTTGGACAGCACAAAACCATGTGGTTGGTTACCAGGGATTTTTGGTGGCCCAAGGTGAGGGAGGATGTACGGGAATATGTCAGGGGTTGCGACAGGTGCCAGCGAGCGAAAGGGGAGAGGGTGGCGCCAGCGGGGCTCTTACAACCCTTACCCACACCAGAAAGGCCATGGGAGGCAGTCTCCATAGATTTTATGACGGACCTGCCAAAATCCAAGGGCAAAACGGCGGTCATGGTAGTGGTAGATCTATTAACTAAGATGTGTCATTTTATAGCCTGTTCACATGCGGTCACAGCGGAGGAAACCGCCAAGTTGTTCGTAGAGCATATTTTCCGGTTGCATGGCGCCCCCTTGAGGGTGGTCAGCGACAGAGGGAAACAGTTTACTTCCAGGTTCTGGAGGAAACTTATGAGCTTACTGCACGTGGAAATCAATTTCTCCACTGCCCGGCACCCGGAAACGAATGAGCAAGCGGAAAGGGCAAACGGGATTTTACAACAATACCTGAGGTGTTATGTAAAGGACCGAGAAAATGATTGGGTAGATAAGTTACCTCTGGCAGAATTTGCCTACAACAACGCTGAGAACGTGTCCACAGGGCTGAGTCCCTTTCTGGCAAATTATGGGTGTCATCCCAGGGCATTTCCAGGAGAAGGAGGGGAGAGGTGGAGTGTGCCGGCGGCGGAACATTTTGTTGAAGAGATGGAAGCCATCCACCGTCAGCTACAACTTAACTTAGAGAGAGCCAAGGAAGAATATAAAAAGCAAGCAGACAAAAATAGGAGGGAAGGTGAAACTATAAGGGTGGGAGACCGGGTGTGGCTATCCACCCAGGGACTACCTTTCAAGGGGGGTTGTAAGAAACTGAAACCCAAAAGATTGGGACCCTTTGAGGTCATACAGCAGGTGAACCCAGTAGCATTCAAACTCAGACTGCCCAGTCACATGAAATTGCACCCAGTATTTCACAGGTCATTACTGTCGCCGTACCGAGAGGGACGTGAATGGGGGGGGGAGCGTGAGAGAGAGGTCTCCCGAACGCCCGTGATAGAAGAGAGAGAACGCGACATGAACGTGGCAGGAATCATTGATTCCAGGTGGAAGGGGGATCAGGTGGAATATCTGGTAGAATGGGAGGGGGAAGTAGAGTCGGAAAACACTTGGGTACCCGCTGAGGTAGTCAATGACGAGGTTTTAATAGAAACATTTCATAGGCGTTTCCCAAAGAAACCGCAACCCGTGGCACAATTTAGAAGGGAACACTTTGGGACCACTGATGAGGAAGGAGAGTTTGGAGGGTTCCCAGAGTCAGGGGTGGGTGAGGAAGCCGACTCCGACGAAGAAGAGGAAGACGGGGAGAGAGACGGTACGCCATGGTTAGAAGTGTTTGAATCCTCGGACGACGAGGAGAGTTCCTTTAGGGGCTTTCCGCCTTCACCGCCAGTGGGAGAGGACGCGGGGGGTGAAGGGGGCCCTGAGGGGGAGGTGGATGTCAGGGAACTGCCATCGGAAAGAGAGTTGGTGCCGGGGCTCCAGCAGACTCGGAGAGATTCTGCAGCGGAGGAGGGAACCAGCAGGGGGAGAGCAGAAGCTCCGGCAGAAGGGGAGTCGGAGGAGGGAGGGCTCTGGGATACTTCTAGTGAGAATAGTGCAGAGGTAACAAGACCCCCATTGGCAACTCCCACCCTTCGCCGGAAGCTGTCACGTAGAGAGTCACGAAGGCGCATGTCCGTGAAACAACTTTTATGTTGGAGTAAATTTCGTAGACGCCCACTGTCAGATTCTACCAGCGACTAACGGAGTCACGCCTTGGGAGGCTCCGTTAGTGCCTCGGTTTGGATGACCAGCCAAACACCAGAGGGATCAAGCTTTTACGCACAAGCAGCTCATTATCCCATCACAATAGTGTACCGCCTCCACATTGAAAGGAAGCCTGCCGCTGAATAAAAGTGAGGAGTGTGCTTTTGTGTTCACATCCATCTTCGGGTTTTCTACAGGCATCTGGCTGGCTGGCCACTGTGAGAACAGGATACCAGGATACTGGATTAGAAGTGGCTTCGGTCTAGTCAAGCATTTTATGCTCATTTTAGGTTCTTATTTTCATCCCAAGGACCTGATCTCCCAACATTCACAAGGCCGGTTAAAGAGACTGAAAAGCGTACCTTGGGAGTTTCCCTTCTATAGTGGTGCCCTCCCTGTGGAATGCCCTCCCACCAGATGTCAAAGAGAACAGCTACCACCAGATTTTTAGAAGACATCTGAAGGCGGCCCTGTTTAGGGAGGCGTTTAATGTTTGATGTAGCACAGTATTTTAATATTTTTTTTGGAAGCCGCCCAGAGTGGCTGGGGAAGCCCAGCCAGATGGGCGGGGTATAAATAAATTATTATTATTATTATTATTATTATACATTCAACTTTTGAATGCCATTTTTTGATTATGCACATAACCTCTTTCAAAATGTTGTTGTGCAAGCTGTATTTTAGCCTTGTCATAGGGTGATAAAAAAAATTGCACACTAGTTTTTGATCACAATCACTCACTGTTTGTTGAACAGGGCAGTTGAGGGTAACAACTATACACAACGTCGCATACCCTCCCTGCAAATAATTCGGAATGGATGCTCAATAAACAGCCGAGGATGTATATAACCTCCCCACAAGCTTTGTGCAAACAAATTGGGATGAATGCTCAATGAACCAGTGGTCTGGAAGCGACCAGAGAGAGAAAGGAGTGGCAAGGTGAGAGAAAAGGGGGTGGCCTGGCCACACACAACTGTCTTTGGTCCTGTCCCCATCCACATTGAGTTCTACCCTGTCCTCCTTTCGTCTTTGGTGTCCTGCCCCCAAAATATTGCCCCCCAAGGAAATGCGACTCTCATCAGGAGAAAAAATAAGTTGTCCATCCCTGGACTGGAGACTTGGCTTCTTTTTTCAGCTTTGTCAGGAGACAAACGCGTCGCAATCAAATATTTGAGGAAATTAAATTAGAAGAGCTTGCCAACATCTGGGAAAAGTCCCTGGCTACTGGTGGTTTACAGCGCACACATGCGCTTGGCATGCCTTTTTTGCCCTTTGATCATGTATGGCTCAATGACTTTTACTCTGCTTTTTTATTTCCCCAAGGGTATTTCCAAACCCATGACCCACATCTCTGTGTTTCGGGCAACCTTAAAAAAATAGAATTAAAATTGGCATACTTTACTCTCACAGCTTGCAACATGTTCATGTGTTTTAGCTTATTCAGTCAGGTTAATAATAATAATAATAATAATAATAATAATAATAATAATAATAATTTATTTACACCCCGCCCATCTAGCTGAGTTTCCCCAGCCACTCTGGGTGGCTCACAATCAAATGTTAAAAACAGTACAGCTTTAAATATTAAAAACTTCCCTGAACAGGGATGCCTTCAGATGTCTTTTAAAGATAGGATAGCTGCTTATTTCCTTGACATCTGAAGGGAGGGTGTTCCACAGGGTGGGTGCCACTACCGAGAAGGCCCTCTGTCTGGTTCCCTGTAACCTCACTTCTCGCAATGAGGGACCCACTCTCAGAGGCGAAAAACTAAAAAAATCTAATACAGTGGTACCTCGGGTTACATACGCTTCAGGTTACAGACTCCGCTTACCCAGAAATAATACCTCGGGTTAAGAATTTGCTTCAGGATGAGAACAGAAATTGTGCTCCGGCGGCGCGGCAGCAGGAGGAGGCCCCATTAGCTAAAGTGGTGCTTCAGGTTAAGAACAGTTTCAGGTTAAGTACGGACCTCCGGAACGAATTAAGTACTTAACCTGAGGCACCACTGTACATGAAACAGTGCTGTAGCTACAGGGGGCTAGCTGGGGTTTTTGCCCCAGATGAAACCTCCGGAGGCTCCTAGACTGCGTGTGCATGTACACAAATGTGCATGTGGTGGGGAGTGCCAAACTGTGTCTTTGGCCCAGGTTAAATAAAGCCTAGTTTCGCCCCTGCCTAAGATCTTTACACAATTCATTAGCCTGCTGCATACCATACCAAAAACAGACTAACAAACCCGTCTGTTTCATTTCCGGTTACCTTCTCATGTTATCCAGGATTTGCTGGTGTCTGATATCTACCACCCTGTCAGCCAGCTTTTCCGAGCAAGAGACGGAAGGCCCAAAGAATGACTAGTGTTTGCCATGATAAATAGAGATAAAGACAATGGTTCCTTTCCCAATATCCCTTTCGGCTTATGACTTCTACGATGGCATCTGCTGCTAACGCAACACTTATTCATGTGCGCCTCACTATCGAAGCCCACCCAGCCACCAAAATGGAGGCTATAGATAAAACCAAGGACTAACCAGAATTCACAACAGCACACATGACATTGCAGACTGGGTTAAGTGATACAGTCCTCGATTAGTTGATAACTATTAGATCTTGGCGGATTCATTGTGTAAGTAGGCCACTATCAGCTCATGTGTTTTTTCATTTCCTTGATATTGCTATCTGACATTGTTTCGATGATTGGTCTGTTGTATTTATCATGCTTTTGTTGCATCTTTCTTTATATGAATAAGGTGTTCATTGCTTGCGAAACCTTTGAGCGGTATATAAATATAACATGGCATTTCTGCGCTTATTACTTCTAAATATAATATATCAGGCCCCACCTAGGCTATACCCTCAAAGCAGTATCACACCACTTTCAACAGTCATGCCTTTCCCGAAAGCAATGTTCCCCCAACCTTGGGTCTCCAGCTGTTTTTTGGACTACAGCTCCCATCATCCCTAGCTAGCTAGAGACCAGTGGCCAGGGATGATGGGAATTGTAGTCCAAAAGCAGCTGACGATCCAAGTTTGTGAAAAAGGTAAAGGTAAAGGGACCCCTGACCATTAGGTCCAATCGTGACCGACTCTGGGGTTGCAGTGCGTATCTCGCTTTATTGGCCGGGGGAGCTGGCATACAGCTTCCGGGTCATGTGGCCAGCATGACTAAGCAGCTTCTGGCAAACCAGAGCAGCGCACGGAAATGCTGTTTACCTTCCCGCCGGAGCAGTACCTATTTATCTACTTGCACTTTGACGTGCTTTCGAACTGTTCGGTTGCCAGGAGCAGGGACTGAGCAACGGAAGCTCACCCCGTCACGGGAATTCGAACCGCCGACCTTCTGATTGGCAAGTCCTATGCTCTATGGTTTAACCCACAGCACCAACAGTGCCCTAAATCACCCCAGATAGTTTGCTAAAGGTGCTGAGAGTTGTGAGCAGATCCATATTCCCCTCAGAGACCTTTGTTTGGACTAACAATGAACCCAGCATGCATAACTTACCAACCCTCACTTCCCATAGAATTAAGTGCAAAATAATTCAGAGTATATTGTAACAGAAGAAGAGCTTGCAAGCTCAGTATTCTGTTATTACAGCGACCAAAAAGATGCCCATGGGAAACCCCACAACAGGGCCTGAGTACAACTGCGTTGTCCCTACTTAGGATTCCCAGCAATTGGTATTCAGAGGCATGCTGCCTCCAATAGCAGAGTTAGAACATAGCCTTTATGGCTAATAACTATTGACATACCCTCCAACATTTCTCCAATGAAAATAGGGACGCCCCATTCCATAATGATAATTTTACTATTGATACCCCACACATGTTACTGGGTTGCCCCAGCCACCCTGGGCAGCTTCCAACATACAGTGGTACCTTGGTTCTCAAACGTAATCCGTTCTGGAAGTCCGTTCCAAAACCAAAGCGTTCCAAAACCAAGGCATGCTTTCCCATAGAAAGTAATGCAAAAGGGATTAATCCATTCCAGACTTTTTAAAACAACGCCTGAAGCAGCAATTGAACATGAATTTTACTATCTAACATGAATTTTACTATCAAAAACCTCCCAGAAACAAGAGACTACCACCTTCCAAGGGAGTCCTTCCCGTTGTCAAGTAGCTCTTGCTGCCAGAAAATTCTTCCTGAGCTTTAGTCAGAATCTCCTTTTTGCAGCTTGAAGCCATGGCTTCAGGTCCTGAGGGCCTCTGGAGCAGGAGAAAACCAACTTCCTCCCTGTGAATGCACCCTTGCGATATTGACAGGGTTGGATGGTGTGGCTCTCATATCAATGTCCTGAGAGACGGAGAGCAAAAGGTTTCTCTCTCCCCTTTCCCCACCCTACACAGAATTGCAAGGGGTAGGTGCATCTGGCTGGTAAGAAGATGGTTGGAGTTTGGAGCCCAGCCAGGGCTGGCTGTGGGCAGGATCCTTGCATTGCCGGGGGTTGGACTAGATGACCCTTGGGATCCCTTCCAACTCTACCATGCTATGATTCCATCAAGCAGCTAAAGGAACGGGCAGGGGAGCAAGATGCAGAAGAAGGGGAGGCACAACCACATACCCCAACAGCATCTTCTGGCCTGACCCACGGTGGTCTAATCCCAGCACACTTTGACCCCCCAGTTTTATTTTTCTTAATTCAGTTGCCTGACAACCCAGCAACCTGGCTCCTGTTTGCCAGCTGATGTCACAAAGTGCTGCTTTGCAAGCAAGCCCTATATTGCCCTGCAGGAGAGATGCCTGTCAGATGATGGTGAGGGACTTACTGAGACAAATCATGATGAGAAAGAACTGTGAAGGTAAGAGGAGCTCCAATGCCCAGAGGAGAGGAGTGGCATAGAAATATTATTATTATTATTATTATTATTATTATTATTATTATTAGCCTCATCCATCTTGGCTTGACTTGACTTGTCCCCAGCTGTTGACAGCTTGGCAGGTCCTCAGCTGTGGTCCCCAGATGATATTTTCTGTTGTGAAGCACTGGTTGCTTACAAGGTTGAACCATATGGCCTTTTGATGCCTCTTAACCAGGCATAGGCAAACTCGGCCCTCCAGATGTTTTGGGACTACAACTCCCATCATCCCTGACCACTGGTCCTGTTAGCTAGGGATGATGGGAGTTGTAGTCCCAAAACATCTGGAGGGCCGAGTTTGCCTATGCCTGCTCTTAACTCTAAGGCACACACCACACCTGTAACTCATGGGGTCATCCCATTAAAATGTCAACCTATTTTTGTATTAAAAGTTTGCACCACCACTGCGTGTGACCCTCGATAAAGAAGTTCCTCCCCCGAGGGGCTTACAATCTATAATTTGACACAGGAAGGGAACAGGGAAAGGTTGACGTCCAGGGTGGATCCTGAGTCCTCCTGGGAGACATAATAAACCAGGGTCTCTGAGTTTCGACTTTGGGATTCCCAGACATTTCCCATCTGTAACCGCTTCCTCTGTTTTTGCAATATGGCAGTTAAGGTGATACTATTAGAATTCCTAAGAGAATGTCAAGCAGGGAGGGAGGGGGGAAGAGAGAGAGTGGAATTCTGGTGGAGACGGACGGTTGGAGGAGGCTTGGAAAGGGAGTGTGAATGTGAAGGGGGGAGGCAGGTGAGAGTTGGTTGAGAACGGTGGGTTCTAGAAGGGGGGCACTTGGTGGGGGACCTGAAGCTGGGCTGGGCTTAGGATCAGAAGTCCAGTCAACATTGCCAGGGGCGTGTGGCCAAGAGGGGCTCTGCCAGCCCCCCGGGAACAGAATTCCCTCCATTTAGGTGAGCCACAGAGCCAGGGCTTGGCTTGTACTGCGAATGCCCAGATGCTTCGCACGACCCCCTCCAAGCACCTGGGAAGCAGCGTTACAAACTGTTTCCCCAGACATTTCCCTTTTGTAACTCCCAACACCCTTAACAAGGCACAGTTCCCAGAATACTGTGGGGGAAGCCATGACAGTTAAAAGTAGCACCATAGTATGGTGTGAATGTGGCCTCTGACTCTGTCTGTGCGTACAGATAAGATAGTACAACCCACCCTGCTTTTATTCATTGATGGGGTCCGATTCCCTTGCGCATTATCCTCACACTCTTCACTCCCAGTGCTACTGAAGCTGAGTCATGCGTGAGGAATGCCAGGACTTCAGTGGGAGGAGTTGGGTCTCCCTGACCCAACAGTGTAAGAGATTAAAGAAGCTTCTCCTGCCAATTGAAAGGGGAAGTAAGAAGTCGGAGATGATGCTGTGCCAGTTGGATAGGCCTATGTCTATCAATGCCAACTTCGGCAGGTGATGGAGGAGAGAGACCTTTGTACAGCACAAAGTCCTTTTCTTATTTCTCTCCCCTGCAAAGAACACAGAAGAAAAGGAGAACATTACAGCTTGAGAAGAAAGGAGAAGTACAGTGATTCTTCCCCCCACCCTAGCATACCCTCCAACATGACACTGCCCCAAAGCGGGACGCCATTTTCCTGTTGTTAAAACTGTTAACGGAGAAATCTGAGGGCTCCCTTGGACAAAAAAACAAGGACACCAGCCAGGAATACCAGAGCAAAACAGCAGCCAGTAGGCTTGGTCTTTATTGAAGACTGTCGCGACAGGACTCCCACCTGCCACCAGGTGAAACAAGATGGAAGCCCAGAACAAAAGAAGACCCCAACTTTTATTAGCTACTAATCCCCCAAACTACACCCCTAAAACTACATCACAACTACATCATTGATACATCACGAAAAGGAGGGGTTGAGGGAGGAGTTGTGGAGGTAACCTGAGTATTCTGCCACCTGGCTGGTTCCTCCTTTCCCCCTCCCCATGAATACTTTCCAGAGGACAAAGGGGAATTTACAGTTACCTGTCCCCAGAGGGAAGAGGTGATCATTGTCCTTTGTTCCAGTTCGTGCTGAATCCACTCCCATATGCAGGTCCTTTGTGATGGTCTTCTGTCTAGGACCATCAAGGTTGGCATGCCAACTGGGCAGGTTTGGTACGCTTGAGAGATTATGCCTGCCCTGTATCAAACCTTTACCATTTTGTAGTCCTTCCTTCATGGAGTAAAATAAAAGTGGAACAGTGCAGATCCGATGTATGGTTGATTTTCTATGAATTTATAACAGAGGCGTTGCATATGTCGTGTGTGTGTGAGAGAGAGTGTGTGTGTGTTGGGTTTGTACAAATTGAATGATGGGGGGGATTCCTGGGACACTGTGCAGGTCATGTGACCAAGATCATGAAAAAAGCACTTTGGTGGGGCATGGTGTCCAAAAAATGCACGTTTTGGGACACCATGCAAAATCACTGCCCCCCAAAATGGGGGAGGGGCAAGATTGCGGCGCAAAATCGCAGCACCTAAAATGGCCGCCGTGCTCTCATGAGAAAAACCAGGATGTACTGAGAGAGTGGGGAGGGGAGGAGGTATGCCCTACTGCAGTAAGCTGTGGGCCAGAGGGCAACTGGCTACCTGGTTGGGGAATCCAGCTTGTGGGTGCTGGCAGAGCTTGTGGGTGCTGGCAGAGAAAAGAACCCGCAGGAATCCATGCCCTATTCAGAGTTGTGGGCAGAGGTATTCTTGGCACTGAATGCAAAAGTTGTCTAACAGGAAACAGGGCATGATGTGGGACGATCTATGCAGGGCTGGCGTCAGCAGCCAGAATTACCCTTGGACAATTGCCTAAGCCCTAGCACCTCACCCGGACCCCACTGATGCTGATTCTCATGACTCCTTTGATTCAGCTGTCTCTAGTCCATGGACTTATCTGGTAACAGTAGCTGGGCCTGGGAAGCTGTCTGCTACAGTATTTGAAATTCCCCACAGTACTTTGGACTGCCAAGCACAGAGGAATTATAATAAATCGTCATTTGGCCTTGAAGGGTGCTCTCGTTATGTCGGGGTGCTATTGTTTTTATTATTATTATTAAAGATTTTCTTGATTTACAAGAGTGTGTGCAATGTCTCTCTCTCGTATTTTTTTTCCGTGTAACATTTTTACAAATCATTTTCATTTGTTAGGACACTAGGAAGAAAAGGGGGGGGAAGGATGGAGGGGGGGAAGATGGGTGGGGGTGGCGTTGGGTGGCGATGTTTCTATTTGACTCACTATATGTAGGGTTTGGTGTCAGCGTTGCTTGTGCAGGTTCTTTGCTGTTCAGAAAAATTAACCAATAAACTGAAACTAACACGGGGACAAATAGAAGAAGACACCTTCACCCCAGTATGGCTCCCCTTTATCACATAAACAGCCCAACAAGACAATGACAAAAACCCACCAACAGCATACAAATCAATATGGTCGGGGCGGTGTTGTTGAGGGGAAACAGCTTTGTGGGTCAAACTGGGCTGATTCCACCTGGGAGCTAGGTTTTTAGGGCACACGCCAGCCGTCTTTGGTCAGGGGTTTGTGTACAGTTTCCTTTGTTGTGTTGGAGAACAGCATAGAACAGGCATCCCCAACCTATGGATGTTTTGGCCTACAACTCCCATGATCCCTAGCTAACAGGACCAGTGATTAGGGATGATGGGAATTGTAGTCCAAAACATCTGGAGGGCGAAGGTTGCGGATGCCTGGACTGGAAGGAGCTGCAGTTGTTGACAGTTCAGCATCTTTGTCGAGCAGGGAAGGGACCATAAATACAGATTGTTGCAATAACCACTGGCAAGGAGACAAAGCCATTTTGTGCCATTTTTATAAAACCACAAACCCTGAAACGTTTTCCCTAAGCCAAAGACGTGGTGTAAAATTCAACCCTCTCCTTCCTGAATGTTACCAGGCCAATGTTGCCATCAGCACAGGACAAAGGTCCAGGGCTCCATTCATACCCTCCAACATTTTAATCTTAGAATCTGGGACATGGCCCTGCCCCCCCATAAGTCACATGACCCGTGTGAGATCATGGAGCCTCAAAACACGAGTTCTGGAGCTCTATTATTGGGTGTTTTTGGATAGTCACAGAGTCCAAAACCGGGATGTCCCAATTTTATCGGGGCAGTTGACAGGTATGCCCATTCAGCACATGTAAGGCAAAAAATATTTTTAAAATATTTTTTAAAAAATTAAAAATGGGAAGGGGTGATGTTAAAGGTGAAATGCCAAACAGGGCTTAATAATAATCTGCTGCCTAAAAATCTAGAACTAGATCTATCCATTGCAAATTAAAGGAAAGGGTTTTACAAAAGGATCCATCTGCACTCTATCTTTACAGCAGTATCGTACCACTTTAAATAGTCGTGGCTTCTCCCAAAGAATTATGGGACTTGTAGTTTCTTAAGGGTGCAGAGAGTTCTGTAGGAGACCTTTATTCCCCTCACAGAGCTACCTGGAAAGCAGACAAGCCCTGTTGTCATCGTCTGCAGTCTGTCTCCTCTCTTCTCTTGCTTCTGGGTAGACAACGGAAAAGGCTAAGGAGTATTGCAGCAGGGTATGGATTTGACCCCTGAGGCCTCCAGTTGCCGATTCCCTAGCCCAGCGCATAGCATAAAGCAGCGATTGTGCAGAAAAGGAAGCCAGAGAATGTGGGTGAATGTTTGTCAGCTGCCCTGTAGAGTGGTGTTTACACTCCAACAGTTATTGCAGGGTGAGCTCTAATAAAACAGACCATCTATTATTGGAAAAGTGTCCTTTCCCTCTCTTCTCTCTCTTGGGGGCACAGATGCTAGACTGAGATAAACAAATCACTTTTAAGCATGGAGCAAATGGAGTTTTGTTTTGTATTTAATGACAGGCAGATGCCAAATAAGGACAGTGTTCAACAATTTCCAAGAAAATGGGACTGTAGTGGAGCAAACAGAGGAATCCCGCTGTTCCCAGGGATAATAACGGAGGCAAGATCTATTCAAGTGACCAGGAGGAGAAAAAAGGAAATTGTTTTTCTGTGTGGTGGGAATTGAACTGGGAGAGAAATATGGCTTGTTGGAAAGTATAGATAGATATAGAACCAGTGGAAATTTTTGCTTCTACTTGACTCCTAACCATTTTTTCACAGGCCAGCCAAAACATCTACATAGGAGAAATCTATTTTTGTCCTGGTGGATTAAGCAATGAACAATAACGCCACGCTCCCTTTTTGAAGTACTTTCAGACAGTTTTGCTCTAGGGCTGTTAAGAGACTTTGGAGTCCAGGTGCTCTAACCAAAGTGTTTGATTTGCTCCCTTTTGTTGCATTTGCTTGGAAAATCTGGCACTTCTGTGGGCGCTTAAGGAAACCCTGATAATTTGCAGTTGGTTTGCTAGGCTGCAGCATGAGGTGCCCAGCCACTTCTCATGCCATTTGACCGGCATGTCCTGTTTTTGTTTTGATTCCAGGTTCCAATCTGAGCAGCGGTTAAGGCTGCAAAAAGAAGGCTTGCCTTATAGTGATGCGGGAACAGAGGTCCTGTGCAGCCCTGGAGCTGCAGTTGGGGTAGAGGATCTGAAGCCCAAATGTTCCTTAAGCATCTCTACTGGAGCTCTTCCCCCACGGCACTCAACCTTCCCAGCCCACTACACTGTCCCAAGCTATCCACCTCATATTGTTGTTTAGTCGTGTCCGACTCTTTGTGACCCCATGGACCAGAGCACGCCAGGCACTCCTGTCTTCCACTGCCTCCCGCAATTTGGTCAAACTCCTGCTGGTAGCTTCGAGAACACTGTCCAACCATCTCGTCCTCTGTCGTCCCCTTCTCCTTGTGCCCTCAATCTTTCCCAACATCGGGGTCCTTTCCAGGGAGTCTTCTCATGAGGTGGCCGAAGTATTGGAGCCTCAGCTTCAGGATCTGTCCTTCCAGTGAGCACTCAGGGCTGATTTCCTTCAGAATGGATAGGTTTGATCATAACAGCCGTGTGACCCCCAACTTTCTCCTCCCCTCTCTGCGCTGAAGACTACTGCGCAGAACGGGTGCTGGCAAAGGGGGACTCGCCTCCCCTCCACTTTGCTTAGGCTCGGTGTTGAGGCTCTCCCTAGCATCTTCTGATCCTTGCACTCCCTCCCCACTGGAGTTGTGGCTTCCCTCCTTGCCAGAGGAAGAACTACTTGGCAAGATCTTCGGAGACTCCCTGTAACACAACTGCCTTTCCACCTCTCGCCTCTGAGCTGATGGCAGTTCCTTGACACCTGAGATCAGTTAAGATGAAAAGCTGGTTAGAAATACACTAACTAGCCAGTTCTTGAAGCTACACTATATCTGAAAAAGCACATTCTACCCCTTAAATGGTTTTTGGTATGGCAGTTCTTCCCAGCAAGCAAGTTATTCCCAGCAAGCCTTAACGAACTACAGCGTCCAAAATTCTTTGTGGCAAAAGATGTGCTTCAAATGTGCTTTAAATATATAGTGTATACACAGCTCATCAAGGCCCCCCAAATTCAAGTTTTCAGATGGTAAATATAAGGATGGCAAGTCACTCTAGAATTTCCTTTGTGCTGTGCTTCTTCCAGGCTTTTCTCATTCAAGTGATCTGAATGAATAAATAATGCCTCAACTGAGCAACATCGCCTTTCTTCATTTGGTTACCATTTAAATCATCTTGCCGCTTGACCTCTCCTGCATTCAGATTCTCTAAAGCCCACGTGGCCCCATTATCTCTCTCCCTAGCAATCTTCCCCCCACCCTCCCCGCTTGGTTGCCGCCAATCTGACCTACAATACTTAAGCAGACTAGGTCACACCGCAGTACAACGAGGTCTACATTTTATAACTCATTTATCTGAGCTCCAAGGAGATTTGCCAAGGCCTCCAAATTAAGCCTCCGGCAGCTATGTATGTGCTTGTGACATGGTGGGGGAGGAGAAGCTGCAATTTCCCAACAGTCTCAAAAAAGATTAAGTCTTATGCCTGCTACTAATCCTTCGGCTGGGACAATCAAAGCCCGCACTCAATGGCTGGTATCTCTTTCGAGGGACTATCACGCATCCTAGCCAGTACTAAAAATAACCAGGTACCACCAAGCAACAAGTGCCAGGAGGATAAAAGTTTAACAATGGCATCATATGGGATGTGGAGCCAGTAGCATAGTGGCAAATTCAGAAGTCCAGGGTCCGTTCCAGACATAGGTGGCAACTCCCTGGAGGCCTTGTGTTCCCGAGCACCCACAAAATTCCCCATGAAGGGGTTGGGCACCCAGAAATTTGGGTGCCAGGGCCATGCACACTGCATGGCACCCATGGCCCCGGGCACCTAAAGTCGCGGGGCCAAGGTGGCACTCCTGCTTCAAGATAGTCACACCATGCCCTTCACAGCCACGAGTCCTCCTAAGATTATACAGTGGTACCTCAGATTAAGTACTTAATTCGTTCCCAAGGTCCGTTCTTAACCTGAAACTGTTCTTAACCTGAAGCACCACGTTAGCTAATGGGGCCTCCTGCTGCTGCCGTGCCGCGGGAGCACGATTTCTGTTCTCTTTTTTAAAAAAATAATTTTTATTAACAGACCAATCAAATCACATTAATTCCAAATTACAGAGCCAAATTGTAATTTTTTTTGGGGGGTACCCATATTTCAAGTTCCGAAAGGGATCCAATCATCTTGTTGCTGCTGCTTTAATATCCACAATTCTGTCCAAATGATGTTCACAATTCTATCCAATCCTTTCTTGTTGTTTTCCGCATCTCTTCTTGTTATTTTCATATATTTTTCCTTTCTCTTTGTGTCCTCTGATAGTCTCTGCAAGCGAGTTGAAGACAAATGTTTTTGTGAGCACAATTTCTGTTCTCATCCTGAAGCAAAGTTCTTAACCCGAGGTACTTTTTCTGGGTTAGCGGAGTATGTAACCTGAAGTGTATGTAACCCGAGGTACCACTGTACAATAATCTTATAATTATGCAACAATAATAATTAGGGAGGCTCCAATACTTTGGTCACCTCTTGAGAAGAGAAGACTCCCTGGAAAAGACCCTGATGTTGGGGAAGATGGAGGGCACAAGGAGAAGGGGACAACAGAGGATGAGATGGTTGCACAGTGTTCTCGAAGCTCCTAACATGAGTTTGACCAAACTGCGGGAGGCAGTGGAAGACAGGAGTGCCTGGCGTGCTCTGGTCCATGGGGTCACGAAGAGTCGGACACGACTAAACGACTAAACAACAACAATAATTAGGGATGCAGTGCAATGATCAATGCAGATCTCCATGTGTTGCAGTATCATACCACTTTAAACAGTCACGGCTTCCCCCCAACAATGTTGGTGAGTATAGTTTATTAAGGGTGCTGAGAATTGTTAGGAGATCCCCCATTCCCCTCACAAAGTTACATTTCTCAGAGTGGTTTAACAATCACTTGTCACAGGGAATTATGGGAATTGTACCACGGTGAATTGTACCATCTGCACCATCAATTTAAAGCAGGCTTCCTCAACCTTGGCCCTCCAGATGTTTTGAAACTACAATTCCCATCATCCCTGACCACTGGTCCAGCTAGCTAGGGATCATGGGAGTTGCAGACCAAAAATATCTGGAGGGCCGAGGCTGAAGAAGCCTGCTTTAAATTGATGGTGCAGATGAGGCAGCTTCCTGTGTTCCTTTTGGCTCTGCCTGTGATTGGCTCTAGCGCCACCTACTGTTTGGCCTCCCTGTCTTCCACCCTACCAGGTTCCACTGACTCCCAGCTACTGTTCCATCATTGATGTGACTTGACCAAAACTAAGAAGATACCCAGCTTGACTCCAGCACTGGACTTCTTTACAATGCCATAAAACAGTGGTCACAGCCTTTTTGTTTAAAAAAGGGGGTAGGGGAATCTGGGAAGAGCACCTCTTTCTCCTTCTCTCCAGACTTAACCTCAGAACTGGAGAAGAAAATGCGAGCAAACGTTTGAAAAGCCAGATGGAGATGGGAAGCTCCCCAATAGTTCCACACACATTCCTTCCTCTACAACACATGGCATATTCTGTACGCTTTAGAGAAAGTAGTCGCCCAAACACAGCTGTACTGGGGAAATATTTCTGAGAAGAAAGGCAAGAACGCTTGGGTCATAAGCTTTCATTTGACATTCTGAGCAGATTTAATGTAGAGGAAACGATACGGCTCAATAATCTGATTCCAATTCCTGTTATTCTTTTTTTTTAAAAAAAAAAGATATAATTTTTATTAATTTTCCAAATATAAAAAATACAGAAAAGAAGAAATAAGAGGGAGGGAAGAAAAATACAGAAATATCAAAAAATTCCACAGACCAGACCAAAGATCCCCCCCCCATTTCCCACCCACCACCTTAACTTACACTTATAACAAATTTTAAACTAAAATATGACTTCCTTCCATTAATGCTTGACCTTATTTTACACTCTTATCTTCATTGTTGAAGACTGACTCCCCCAGTCCTATCCGCCTTGCCCTTCCAAACTCATGCACCACAACTGTTTCAAATTTCAAAAATACCCACAAGAGATCTGATCATAGTTTACCAGCATCTCTCATCCGGTGTGGCTCTTCGAGGTCACAACCAAACAGGGAGCTGGAATCATATGAGGCCCAACCCTCCTGCAATTGAGTGGGATATGACAAAGCCAGCAACTCAAATTGTGCCCAGAAGGCAATAGGGACCAAATGGAAACTCTGAAATAGCCATTTCCCAACTGGCTTCAAGCTAAATCCTCCCCCCCCCCCCCGTAGATTCCCATCTGCAGCTTCATAAAATCACATATTTTGCAGGGCACTGAAACCGCAATTGATTCTGGCTTGCAGGCGTCCCATATTCAGGAAAGGCTTTGCCAGTGGCTCATTCTTCCTTCTTTATGACTACTCCTTTCCTTGAACGGAAAGGAAAATCCCCTCAAATAATCAAGCCCTCTCGAGCCAGCCATGTGTCCCAAATAAAAGCCATGTGTGGACTGTCACCAGCAGACTTCTCCCAGTGGGGCTCAAGCCCCTGAGGCTCTGACGCTTGCTATGCTGAGGTTAGGGGTGGGAGAGAAATTTGATTCAGTTTGTGTTTAGAGGCAAGCCTACCTAATTTACCTAATTTTCAAAACAGTGTATAAGCTGAAACACAGCTTTGCTTAAAAATTCGCATTCCCCCCCCCCCGACTTTTGCAGCCAAAATTTTATATTCTAGGGAAAGCTGCCAGGAGCACTCAGCAATAAAATACCCAGTGTCTTTAAAGTTAACTGTTTATTCAAATAAACCAAAACAGCATAGGCTTCGTGATCACAGCAACCCTTCCTGGTAGGTCTTGCCCCAATGAAGCAGCTAAGAGGATTGAAGGTCTCTGCCTTCCCACCCCTCTCAAAGGCTCTTTCCCTGGTTCCTTCACCAGCAGCCTAAGGCTCTGTCGCTTTGCATCTTATTGCTCAGTCTGCCCTTTTCATTTATCTCTGTGTTCTGGGAGACCAGGGGGGAGGGGAACTGGTCACATCAGGAGGCTGGCTTCTTCAGCAGCCTGCCTCCACGCTGCCTCTTGACCCACCTCTGCTGCCGCCTCTGATTCTGGAGTGCTCTCTGCCACAGCCTCTTCCTGCTCACTAAACCTGGCCACCTCTTCAGCTTCTTCCCAATTTGCCCCCTTTTCTCCCTCTGACCACTTATTGCCATCCCACCACCAATTCCCTGGATCTGAGCCTTCTTCCCCTAGGGGTTCCCTTGGGGATTCCCCGGCTGGTGGCATTGTGGTCTAAACCACTGAGCCTCCTGGGCTTGCCGATCAGAAGGTCGGTGGTTCGAATCCCTGCAACAGAGTGAGCTCCTGTTGCTCTGTCCTAGCTCCTGCCAACCTAGCAGTTCGAAAGCATGCTAATTCAAGTAGATAAATAGCGTATTTTTCACTCTATAAGACGCACCAGACCACAAGACGCACCTAGTTTTTGGAGGAGGAAAACAAGAAAAAAAATATTCTGAATCTCAGAAGCCAGAACAGCAAGAGGGATCGCTGCGCTATGAAAGCAGCAATCCCTCTTGCTGTTCTGGCTTTTGGGATAGCTGGGCAGCCTGCATTCGCTCCATAAGACGCACACACATTTCCCCTTACTTTTTAGAAGGGAAAAGGCGAGTCTTATAGAGCAAAAAATACAGTAGGTACCACTGTGGCGGGAAGGTAAATGGCATTTCCGTGTGTTCCGGCTTCCGTCACGCTGTTTGTTGCTCCAGAAGCGGTTTAGTCCTGCTGGCCACATGACCCGGAAAGCTGTCTGCGGACAAATGCCGGCTCCCGCAGCCTGAAAGCGAGATGAGCACCACAACCCCATAGTTGCCTTTGACTGGACTTAACCATCAAGGGGTCCTTTATCTTTATCTTTACCTTCCCCGTCTGCTGCCTCAAACCACTCCTCTGCATCCAGCCAGTCCATGACGGTAGCATGTGCACAAAAATGCACATATTCGTGGAAATAGCACACAAACAAAGCATGACAATTGGGCAACACTGCTTTGCAAAAATGTGTATATCAGAGAAAATGACATGAAAATGTGCCCATCAGGAGAATTTTGCACTAAAATTCGTGGTTTTTTTATTTACCTGTCTAAACGGTTCATGCACCTGCATTGGTTTGTGGTCTACGGGACTGCGAGCCTTCCTTGCTGCTGCAGCTGTTTGAGCAGTGCCTGCGGAAAGCCAAGAGAGGGGATCCTGCTGCAGATAACCTATTTATTGTGTACTCATTCTGATTTGCTTACACAAAGCTTGCATGGAAGAAGAGGGGAGGAATTCTGTTCAGATTTCATTTAAGGGAGAATCTACCAGCTCCACACTCATTGAAGCAACATGCAAACTACAAGGCAGTCATCCACCGAAATACACGCTTCCCTAAATTATGCAGTGCAGTTCTCCAACCATGTAATGTGTACAAAAATGCCAGGATTCAGTGTCTATATATGAATGCAAGTATTAGTGAAAATAATATACAAGATGCATTGCATCGGGGAAAGCAGTGGTTGCCAAAACGTGCGGAAAAGACAAAACTGCATATTAAAATGTGTGTATTGGAAGACATTTGTGCTAAAACGCAAATGAATTTAAAAAAAATAAAGAATTGCAAACTGAGGAGGGAATGTGGAGAACTGAATTAAAGATGGGGGAAATGAGAAATTGGGAGAGACAAAGCTTATGGCACATTTCAGAAGATGGTGTGTGCGCGCGCATCTCAGTGTGTAAGGAAATGTGCAGGATGTTTTCCATAGGTAGGAAAACTATAGGGTGCCATGTAAGCAATTAACAGAAATCCCCTTTCTTTCTACACTTCAAGTTGAGAAGGGATGTTTATAACTCCATTACACTCCTGTATGGCTCAGTTTGCCCCCCACCTTTCAACCCAGTAATCCTGGCCACTTCTTATCATAATTGCCCCCTAGTAGTGGTTTAGTGGCAAATTTTGAAACACAGGGGCTTGTAATGACAGCCAACACAGCTGGGCATATCCACAAGCACCAAATCAAAGCTGTCAGCCTAAACCTTTTTATTTCCATCTTACTTCCAAATGACAATGGTTAAATCTGAAATGCAAAGGCAGCAGTTACCAAAACTACACGGGCTTTCTTTTCTCTCTAGTGTGTATGTACCCTGAGTGTGCAGGCTTGACTTACTTACCTGAGTTGCTAGGGCTGCTTATTGCACAGCCTCCCCCCCCCCGCCCCACAGTGCATTCACTCAGTGGCGTAGCGTGGGGGGTGCAGGGGGGCCGGCTGCACCGGGCGCAAGCTCGCACTCGCAGCTCTCTGCCCCTACTAAAATCCACGGGTTAGGGGGCGCAAATTACTTGCCTTGCCCCGGGTGCTGACAACCCACGCTACGCCACTGCATTCACTCTCTGTTGGGGCATGCATATTACTTGTCCTTTCAAGGATGGTGTTTCAGGACAGGTTTTATTGTTGCTCTTCATGGATGCAAGGATTTCCCCCTCTAAGCACCCATCTAGTATTGCTGGCATCATACTCCAAGGTCATGAAATGCTGACTGACCTTTGGGGAAAATAAGAAGAAGAAGAGTTTGGATTTGATATCCTGCTTTATCACTACCCTAAGGAGTCTCAAAGGGCTAACATTCTCCTTTCCCTTCCTCCTCCACAACAAACACTCTGTGAGGTGAGTGGGGCCGAGAGACTTCAGAGAAGTGTGACTAGCCCAAGGTCACCCAGCAGCTGCATGTGGAGGAGCGGGGAAGCGAACCCAGTTCACCAGATTACAAGTCTACCGCTCTTAACCACTACACCACACCGGCTCCCAGGTGGGAACCAGGTAGGAACCAGGAAATGAAATGGAGTATCCTGCAGCAAGACAGCCGACTGGAACCCTGAACACAAGCGCTCCCTCACAGTGCAACATTTTACAAGTCCCAATTGTAGTAGAAGAAGTAGCAGCAGCAGCAGCAACAAAAATAAATAACTAAATAAAATTCACATATAAAGAGCTTGTCTCAAATATCAGAAGTTTTGAAACTTGTTCTAAAAAAAATAAAAATGTCTCCAGCACTGTATCTCAAAGCAGGGCTTCCTTTTTTCTCACTATTTGTTCTAGATAATTAAGCACAAAGATTGACTTATCTGAAGTTCCGGGTGTGATACTATGACAACTAACAAAGGTAGCATCTCCAAATCAGTGATGATTCCTTCTCAGCCAAACACCAAGTTTATAGTCATATGGGAAAAGATTAGCGTGAATCATAGAACAACCAACAGCAATTCTGGGAATTAAGATTCCCTATGAGAATGTGGGCCATTGTGGAAATATGGCTATATGCACATTAGCAGCATAAAATGCAGTGCAGTTGTCTTCCCAGCTGCATTTCAAGTCAGTTTTTATTTTACTTTTTATGTTGCCCAGAGAGAAGACAGTGGTGTCTTCGTCTAATGCACATTGCCAGTTTCCCTGCACTGAAGTCCTTCCTAGTCAATGAAATTGCCATTTGTGCACAGTGCCGGATTTATGTATAAGCTAAAGAAGCTATAGCTTAGGGCAGGGATAGGCAACCTAAGGCCCATGGGTCACAAGCAGCCGATGGGGGTCATTTAACTGGGCCACAAGCCATCCCCAAACCGAGCCACCCGCTCGGCGAGTCCCTGCACGCTACACTAAACCGGTACAGCACAGGGACTCGCTTCTGCGGTGCTGTAAATCGCGTCTGCGCAGACACTGGTGCCAAAAACCACATCTACGCAGACGCCAGAAATCACGGGCACTTACATGGGCACACAATCTAGCTGGATCTCCGCTGGAGTGAACCGGCCCAGGCAAGGTAAACCTTGCTGACCCCTGGCTTAGGGCCCCACTCTTTTGGAGGCCCCCCAAAAAAATCGAAGGTAGAAAAAATATATTTCCAAAATATAAGATAAAACAAAAACAAAAACCTACATACAGCAACAGAGAACCAGTGTGGTGTAGTGGTTAAGAGCGGTAGTCTCGTAATCTGGGGAACTGGGTTCGCGTCTCTGCTCCTCCACATGCAGCTGCTGGGTGACCTTGGGCTAGTCACACTTCTCTGAAGTCTCTCAGCCCCACTCACTTCACAGAGTGTTTGTTGTGGGGAAGGAAGGGAAAGGAGAATGTTAGCCGCTTTGAGACTCCTTAAAAGGGAGTGAAAGGCGGGATATCAAATCCAAACTCCTCTTCTTCTTCTTCAAACTATGTTTTGTGTTGTGTAGGCTCCCATGATGTATGTAATGGGTCCATAAATTACCATTTATAGCATATAGGTAAAGGTAAAGGGACCCCTGACCATTAGGTCCAGCCGTGACTGACCCTGGGGTTGCGGAGCTCATCTCACTTTATTGGCCGAGGGAGCTGGCGTACAGCTTCCGGGTCATGTGGCCAGCATGACTAAGCCGCTTCTGGCGAACCAGAACAGCGCACGGAAATGTCTTTTACCTTCCCGCCGGAGCGGTACCTATTTATCTACTTGCACTTTGATGTGCTTTCGAACTGCTAGGATGGCAGGAGCAGGGACCGAGCAACAGGAGCTCACCCCATTGTTGGGATTCGAACCGCCAACCTTCTGATCGGCAAGTCCTAGGCTCTGTGGTTTAACCCACAGCGCCACCCGCGTCCCATTTATAGCATATTTTCAACACAAAAAACAGCGACAATTTGTTGTCGGCAAAGAACAGCTGGACATATAAAGGGCCCCATTTCCTTCAGTAGCTTAGGGCCTCATCAAACCTAAATCCGGCCCAGTCTGCGCATGAGCAAGAGATGTCTCGAAAGCACGTGCCACATCTTAACCACAGCTTACCTTTTCAAATCAGATGGAAGCTGGTTTAAGGGTAAATGCAGAAAACAGCAACATTTATTTAAAAGCTGCAGGATACATATGAACTGTGGCTACACCGTATGTATAAGGTAAAGGTAAATGGACCCCTGACCATTAGGTCCAGTCGTGACAGACTCTGGGGTTGCGGCGCTCATCTCACTTTATTGGCCGAGGGAGCTGGCGGGCAGCTTCTGGGTCATGTGGCCAGCATTATTAAGCTGCTTCTGGCAAACCAGAGCAGCGCACGGAAACGCCGTTTACCTTCCCGCCGGAGCGGTACCTATTTATCTACTTGCACTTTGACGTGCTTTCAAACTGCTAGGTTGGCAGGAGCAGGGACCGAGTAACGGGACCAAGCAACCGCCGACCTTCTGATCGGCAAGTCCTAGGCTCTGTGGTTTAACCCACAGTGCCACCCGTGTCCCTATACACCGTACGTATACACGGCTTCAAACATCAGAGGCGGGAGTGTACTGGAGCCAAAGTAAAGTTGCAATGTGTGCACAGCCGAAGAAGGGTAAAGATGGCCTAGCAGGGTTGGCGACTCCTCACCCTCACCTGCCCCGGGGTCCTCTTTCTGTGCCTTTAATTCGCAGACATTGCATCTCCGTGCTGTGAAAAGTATAGTCAGGTTATTTCTGCAGCGCAAGGTGTTGTGAAAGGACGAAGGACCAGGCAATGCGCAAAGCGTCTGCCTCCCACGCCCTACTTCTTTGGGTGCTTCCAGACAGAGGCTTCATCTGCAAACAGGTCGCTGTGATAGATCTCTGGTGTGGGGCAGAAAAAGCCACAACTGCAAAAGGAACAATTGAGAGCGCTAGAATTCATAGAATCATAGTGGGACCCTTAGGATCATTTAGTCCAGCCCCATGCAGTGTGGCAGTATCAGTGGCGTGTGGTAAGATTTTTCGTAGGGGAACAGGGCCAGAGGTGGCAGCATGTGAGGGTGATTGGACGGGATGACATCCTGACATTTCGCCCTCCCTAAGCCAGACAGAAGCTTCCTGGGCTTTGGGGAGGAGGTGCCAGGCATTAACACTTTAATTTACCGGGAACATTTAGGGGGCTAACTTAGTCCACTGACTGCACACCACTGAGGAATATGCAGCTGTCCCTTACAGGGATCGAACTTGCAACCTTGGCATTAATAGTATCACGCTCTAACCAACTGAACTATCAATTACAATTCAACAGCAAAGGCAAGTCGGCTGGGATCAATCCTTAGTATTTTCCCAGATGGTGCAAATCGAGACAGGAATCCTGAAAGGCAGAACATTTAGAAAAGGCGCCGCCGTTCGAAATATGTGGAAGAAACACGGGTGTAATGCTCACCCTGTTTTTCTACGCTCTTTTCTCTTCTTTCATCTCTCATATTTCCTGTATCGTTGTTTGCCTTCCTCTCCTCTTCTTTTTCTTCTGTTTGCTTTTCTTTCCCCCTCTGCTACTGCTTGCGTTTTGTTTCTTTTACTTCTCGTTTTCCTGCTTCCTGCTTTCATTCCTGGTTGCTCCTTCCCAGGCCCTCAAGTACATCCTTCTTCTTTAAACTTGTGAGCGGCTGATACACTTCCGATGGATGAAACAAGAAGCCGTGTCCCAAATGTCAACCTCAGTCTGCCACTCATCTTTAGGGAAATTTTTAATGTTTGGTGTTTCATCGTGTTTTTAATATTCTGTTGGGAGCTGCCCAGAGTGGCTGGGAAAACCCAGCCAGATGGGTGGGGTATAAATAAATATATTATTATTATTATTATTATTATTATTATTATTATTATTATTATTATTATTATTATTGAAATGTATGGAGCAACAGTGGTTCCAAAGGTTGCACAGCACAATCCACGAATCCCTGCGATGGGGTGTGCTCCCATTGCTCGGTCCCTGCTCCTGCCAACCTAGCAGTTCGAATGCACCTCAAAGTGCAAGTAGATAAATAGATACAGTGGTACCTCAGGTTACATACACTTCAGGTTACAGATGCTTCAGGTTGTAGACACTTCAGGTTACAGACTCCGCTAACCCAGAAATAGTACCTCAGGTTAAGAACTTTGCTTCAGGATGAGAACAGAAATTGTGCTCGGGCGGCGCGGCGGCAGCAGGAGGCCCCATTAGCTAAAGTGGTACCTCAGGTTAAGAACAGTTTCAGGTTAAGAACGGACCTCCAGAACAAATTAAGTTCCTAACCCGAGGTACCACTGTAAGTAGTGCAAGTAGATAAATAGGTACCGCTCCAGTGGGAAGGTAAACGGCGTTTCCATGTGCAGCTCTGGTTTGCCAGAAGCGGCTTAGTCCTGCTGGCCACATGACCCGGAAGCTGTACACCGGCTCCTTCGGCCAATAAAGCGAGATGAGTGCCACAACCCCAGAGTCATTCGCGACTGGACCTAACGTTCAGGGGTCACTTTACCTTTAAGTTAGAAATATGTATTTGTTTTATTTATTTATTACATTTATACAGTGCCTTTTTCTTTAAAATATGTTTAGGGGTACTCTCATTTTGACTCAATAAAATCACCATTTTATAGTTCACATCGGGGAAAATAAATATAGTAAATGGACAAAAGTACAAAGATTCACAAAATATATAGGGGTATGCTGTGAGTAAAAGCCTCAGCGCCCAGGGCTTGCCGATCGAAAGGTCGGCGGTTCGAATCCCCGCGGCGGGGTGCGCTCCCGTCTTTCGGTCCCAGCGCCTGCCAACCTAGCAGTTCGAAAGCACCCCCGGGTGCAAGTAGATAAATAGGGACTGCTTATTAGCGGGAAGGTAAACGGCGTTTTCGTGTGCAGCTCTGGCTTGCCAGAGCAGCGATGTCACGCTTGCCACGTGACCCGGAAGTGTCTCCGGACAGCGCTGGCCCCTGGCCTCTTAAGTGAGATGGGCGCACAACCCCAGAGTCTGTCAAGACTGGCCCGTACGGGCAGGGGTACCTTTACCTTTACTATGCCCCCCCTCAAAAAAGCACTGCATTTATATCTTGCCTTTCCTCAAGGAGCTCAAGGTGGTGTACGTAGGTCTCCTCCTCTCCATTTTATGCTCACAACAACCCTGTGAGGTAGGTTGGGCTGAGAGGCGGGTCACCTGGTGAGCTTCATGGCTGAGTGGAGATTCACTGGCAGTGAACCTATCTTCAGGATCCTTTCCTGCAATTCTATTATTCTATGCTGGTTGCCTAACAATAGAACAGGAAGTATCATATCTCCCACTGCTGGGCTGGTATCTCAAGTCTAGACTTGAAAAGGGATCAATGATTGGATCTCCCACCTCACCCAAATTTTGATAAAAAGCAGTTGTGAAATGCAAGAGGAGGGATATGGATTGGGACTTTGGCGCTGCGGAAGAGGGAGTATAACCCATTTCTCCAAAGCAGTTTTGAAAATTGCCACACAAAACTGGCGGGGTTTTTTTGCCCTGTTAAAAGAAAATATACCCATCACCGCTCCCTTAAAATAAAAGTGACAAGAGTATGAATTATGGATCTCTGTCCTCTCACCAACTTTGTTAGTTTTTAAGGCAGTAGTTTCCAAAGGTTTTTTAAAATAATAATAATCACAATTGCTTATTGGGATGAACAAGAAAATTGCCACAAGATAATATATTTATTTTTATTTTTTGTCATTTGAAGTACAGTGGTACCTTGGTTCTCGAACTTAATCCATTCCAGGAGTCTGTTTGACTCCCGAAACTGTAGGAAAACCAAGGTGTGGCTTCCGATTGGCTGCAGGAGCTTCCTACACTCAATCGGAAGCTGTGGAAGCCGCGTCAGACATTCACCTTCCGAAAAACATTCGCAAACCGGAACACTCACTTCCAGGTTTGCGGCATTTGGGAGCTGATTTGTTCAGGAGCCAAGCCATTCAACTACCAAGGTATCACTGTAATAATTACTTGATGGCGATGGTGATAATGATGGAAATTTTAATTTCAATTATTTCTCTCAGCAGCCAGTTTAGTATCGAAAGAGCCGGTAGAAGTGCAGGATTGTACAAATTTTCAGTAGCGTATTGGGCTTCAAATGTGCAGGCTGTTCTAGAATCTGTCCAGACCTAGTGGCAAAGTACAAAGAATGCAAATAGCGTAATAATATCTCACTACAGATAAAAAAAGCAAGACAAGCAAAGTCTTGCATAGAAGGGAAATCACTGAGTCATCAGCATTTCCTGTGCCACAGTGCCCCCTAGCACTTGTACATGGTATTTTGAACATTATTAACTGGGCTTACCCATTTTAATTATAGATGCTCGCAGGTATTTGAGTGTAGGTTGTAGGACTTGGTATACGTGCCTGACTTCCAGTTACCTCTCCAAATATTTGCCAAACGTTACCCAGTGGCGGTTCTAGGATATCTGACACCAACAAGGAGTGCTAATGGTGGACTAATTTCAAGAAAGGCACTAATTTGCCAAAAGAGAGACTTGTGATACTTTTAAATACTAGCAATGATCATCCTCATTATTATATCATTATTATGTTTGTTGCCCATCCTTCGCCATAGGCAGCATTATAATTTAAAACACAGTATTAAAAAGAGTTTATAAACAAATTACAGCTGCAGAAGTAGGGCAGGTCCTGAAATCACACACCTTGGGTGTCAAACGGACAGGGCAAAGAGGCGAGTCTTCAGCATTTGCTAAAAACTGTATAGTGAAGGTGACTCTGTAGGGAGGGAATTCCACAACTTAGGGGGTGCCACAGATAATGCCCTCTCCTGGGCGGCTGCCACCCTGAGCTTCTGAGGTTGGTGGAACTACGGTACTAATTATGGTGCAAGCTTTCATGGATTAGAGTTTGCAGACGCATGAAGTGTCATGCTCATTTGGCTTATTCTATTTCACAAACACACTGTAAGCAGTGGCCTGAGCTAGAAAAGAAAATGATGTACAGCCTCATTTATAAAGCATAAGTTTTTGTGCACGTACTTAAGTAAGCAAGAATTACAATTCATCACTGATTTCATTTGAGCTCCTGAGAATCTTAATTTGTGGGTGAACATATCAAACGACACAGCAATTCTTCAAACAGCTCTTGTTTATTCACAGAACAGAACAGAACAGAACGGAACTGAAGGGTTCAGCCAGCCTGCTTATATAGAGCTCCACTAGAACACAACAGTAACCATTTTCTGTAACTATCCAATCACTGAACGTCACTTTCAATCCCTTATTTGCATATGTGGACCTGAGTGAAAACTATCTACAGTATCCCTCTCCTGGCCCAGGGTGAGAACTTCAGTACATAACACCCTCCCTTTAACATCATACTTTCACTGTGATCTGGGAATACCCACCTACCTACCACCCCGGCAACAGGTTGAACAGGGGCTCTTTAGAATCTAAGAGCCCTGCTGGATCAGATAAAAGAATTTGATTTTACTTTTTTAAGGAAATGAATGTTGTGGGTGTTGTCTGGAGCCAGTGCTGCAGCTGTCTTCGCAGGGTCCTTAAATACCGTATTTTTCACTCTATAAGATGCACTTTTTCCCTCCTAAAATGTAAGAGGAAATGTGTGTCTTATGGAGCGAGTGCAGGCTGCGCAGCTATCCCAGAAGCCAGAACAGCAAGAGGGATCGCTGCACAGCACTCCCTCTCGCTGTTCTAGCTTCTGGCTTAGCTGCACGCAGCCTCTTCAGGGCAGCAGGGAGCCTTCATCCCGCTGCCCTCTTGGCTGCGCAGCTATCCCAGAAGCTAGAACAGCGAGAAGCTGCGCTCCCTCTTGCTGTTCTAGCTTCTGGCTTAGCTGTGCTGTGTCCCTTCCCCCACCTCCCGGAAAAGCCCCCAAGAGCCGCGCTCCCTTTAAAGAGCCACGTGGAGCGTGTGTGCGGCACTTGGGGGCTTTTCCCTGAGGAGGGAGAAAGGCAATCCGTCAATGATGGGCTGCCCTTCTCCCTCCTCGAGGAAAAGCCCGCAAGCGCCACACACACGCTCCACACGGCTCATGAAAGGGAGCGCTGAGCAGAGACTGGGATGCATACAGGCTTTGATCAGCGCTCCCTTTAAAGAATTTTTTTTTCTTGCATTCCCCCTCTAAAAACTAGGTGCATCTTATGGTCAGGTGCGTCTTATGGAGCAAAAAATACGGTATATAGAGCCTAACTCCTGCCAGATACTGACACTCCTTTGCCCAATATTCTTCGTGTTAAGAGAAAAAATGGCACACACAAATTGAGAAAGCAAAAGAGAATTAATTTGGGATCTGCGCTCAGTTTAGTTCCAGGAAAGGGCAGAACGAAACAGTGGCGTAGCGTGGGTTGTCAGCACCCGGGGCAAGGCAAGTAATTTGCACCCCCTAACCCATGGATTTGCACCCCCTAACCCTAACCCCCAGATGTTGCGCCCGGTGCGGCCGGGCCCCCCTGTACCACCCCCCGCTACACCACTGGAACGAAACTGCTATGTTAGCCCCGTATTGCTATAGACACATTCTTATTTGGCACAATGCTTAAGACTAGGAGATATCCACAGAGCATTCAGACTCTAGAGCCAGCTCCTGTTTGCTAAATCTACCTTTCCTTACTTTGAAGCATTTACACCACCTCCTCCATGCATGCCTACTACCCAAACCATTAATCATGCTCACACACATTACCCATCTTTAAAAGCAAGCCTCTGCATTTTTTTAATAGAACTCGCGGTGTGTCATTATGCTGTGTGTTACACCCACAAATGCATGCAGGAACCACACACTTAGCTTGCATGGAATCGCTACTTAAAGGAATACAGGATGTGGTTGGTTTTGCAGCGTAACTATTATTATTATTACTATTACAGTATTAATCTAATCACCTTCTATCTACACAATCATCTCAAGGCTATGTACATTAAAAACACGATCATAGAGCTTGAGGAACTTATAGTAAATTTATGTTGGTGTTTCCTGAGAGCTGGAAGAAGTTTGCTTCTGAATTAAAATTAAAGCATAAAAAGAACCCGGTATCCAGATGCATATTGCACCTGACAGCAGGGAAAGAACGTGCCTAAAGGATGTTTGTAGCCCCTGAAAGTCTTATCCACCACGAATTTGTCTAATCCTCTTTCAAAGCCATCCTGCCCTCAGCCTTCTGCTTCAAAGCTGCCTTATTGATTAGGCCACACAGCAGCTCTAAAGAAGGTGGTTTTGTTTATTTGATTTGTGGATATCAAGTCAATCACACCCCTCATTTCTCTCTCTCTCTTTTTAATTTTAAAATATCCTTTATTATACAACAATTTACATATAACTTAGACAGTACATACAATACATACAACATAGACACACCATAGACACTAACGTACAATTTCTCATCAAATAAAACACCCTTTTTAACTTCCAATTCACCTCATCGTACTTTTTACATTTTGTTAATCTATACGCATTTCATTATGATTTAGCTTTCCCATTATTTGTCAAGAAAAATTTGTTATATGCTTTCTCCATCTTTCAAAATTCAGTCTAGGTCTGTCGGGAGATTTGCATTATGACAATAATTTTTAAGGTATTCTTCAAATATTATCCAGTATTTTCTAACTTTCTGATTTGAATTTCCTCTTATTCTCCCAGTCATTTTTGCGAGTTGTAAATACTCTATCATTTCCGCTTAGTCTGTTTTGGTGGGGATACTGTCGCCTTTCCAATTCTTTGCTATCAAAATCCTAGCCACTATGGTACATGAAGAGGGTTTTAAAATTTATCTTGATTCACATGGATTTCCCCACCCCCCCACCCCTCATTTCTCAGTTGCTGAGCTCTTTGTAAATGCATGTTTGCAGAACACATGTTAAATTAACAGTGGTTCTGGGCGTTCCTCTCAGGGTTGGGCTGAAAGCAAACAATATTTCTTTGTATTGCAAATACGACTGCAAAGCAAGCAAACAATGGTAACCAGGAGGAAACAAATGTGGGAAGGTGGGGACCATCAGTCCTCACAACTGCCGGGATGTGTTGCTGTACCCACTAGGCCTAGCATCATGAGTTGACCTTGTTTCGTTGAATAAAGAGCTAACTTCACTGATGCTGTGTGATTTATCGCTGGCCCACTCCTGGCACCTGCTCCTGACAGCGGATGAGGGAGCAGCCACGTCTGAGCAGAGCACCTGTCACCTCGGCTGCCCTGAGAGGGACCAAGGCAGCAGGTAGGTGGGCAAGGGAGGGAGGAAGCATTGGGTCTGGTGGCAGCAGTCAGGTCCTCCTCCCCATGTGGCTCCTCCTTTGCCTTCGCCACACAAACCTGGGTGTCATGGGGGGATTTTTGTGTGGGTGAGGTGGGTGCCTTTGTGGGTGTGTTGATGTAGGGGAGCGGTTCATGACTCCATTTGTTCTTACTCCTTGTGGCACTTTAAATTTTAACCCACTTCCCCCACCACTTTGTAATAATAATACAGTGGTACCTTGGGTTATATACGCTTTAGGTTACATACGCTTCAGGTTACAGACTCCGCTAACCCAGAAATAGTACCTCGGGTTAAGAACTTTGCTTCAGGATGAGAACAGAAATCGTGCAGCGGCGGCGCGGCAGCAGCAGGAGGCCCCATTAGCTAAAGTGGTGCTTGAGGTTAAGAACAGTTTCAGGTTAAGAACAGACCTCCAGAACGAATTAAGTTCTTAACCCGAGGTACCACTGTAGTAGTAATAATATATTATTTACAGTCATACCTTAGGTTACAGACGCTTCAGGTTGCGTTGTTTCAGGTTATGGACCGCTGAAGCCCAGAAGTACAGGAACGGGTTACTTCCGGGTTTCGGCGGTCGCGCATTCGCAGAAGCGCTAAATTGCGCTCTGCACATGCGCAGAAGTGACGAATCGCAACCCATGCTGCTGCGGGTTGCAAATGTGCATCCCGCACAGATCACGTTCGCAACCCGAGTGTCCACTGTATGTATGTATGTGTGTGTGTGTGTGTGTGTGTGTGTATATATATATATATATATATATACACACACACACACACACACATACCCCGCCCATCTGGCTGGATTTCCCCAGCCACTCTGGGCGGCTCCCAACAGAATATTAAAAACACGATAAGTAAATCAAACATTAAAGCTTCCCTAAACAGGGCTGCCTTCAGATGTTTTCTAAAAGTCCAGTAGTTCTTTATTTCCTTGACATCTGATGAGAGGGCATTCTACAGGGTGGGTGCCACTACCGAGAAGGCCCTCTTCCTGGTTCCCTGTAACCTCACTTCTCGCAGTGAGGGAACCACCAGAAGGCCCTCGGAGCTGGACCTCAGTGTCTGGGCTGAATGATGGTGCCAACGAGCGCCCAAAGATAGGGGGAGGACTTCAACATTATTCCATGAGGGCAAGCATTTCAGCTTGCTACATGGAATGACCACATCCCTCTCTGCCCCGTGCACCGATCTGGGGTTTCTCCTGGCTCAGCAGATCCAGTTTTCCGGGGTGCTGAGAAAGGATAGAAGGAAAAGCTCCTTTGCCCAAGTGGAAGCCCATCTGCTGATGTTGAATCCCATTAGTTGAATCCCACCCAGGAATTTGTTGCTGTCATGTGTGGTTTGGGCCTGAGCTGTGGTTCAGCATAATATAGCAAGGCATTTCCATTTTCTCGTATTAAGAACCTGAAAATGTCCCTCCCCGCTTTTACAGAACCCCCTGTATCATTCAAGCTTCTGTAGCACCACTGCAGTGGTTGGTGTTTTGGTTTGGAGGTTGTATGTCCAGTCCCTGTAGCTGAACAAATAAAGGGGCTGGCCGTGTCTCCACTGTACGACTTGTGGCACCAGTGGAGAATTGAGTTTGTAAAGGGCATGAACATGGTAGAGAGAGAAAAAGCTTTGCCGAAGGAAAAGGAGCGTGCAGTACAGTCATCATAATCTAAATATATATTTAGGAAAGGGGCCTATTTTCTTTTGAGAAAAGTGAAAGAATGCCCGGAGCAAAATGTAAAGGTTGTTGCTCTATTTCCTCCCTCTCTGTTGGGTTTAATTAAGTGCCAAATTAAAACAGTAAAGCAAACACAAATTGAGGGATTTTCTTTTTAAATGAAACGGGAGCTTGCTCACTGGATGGGAGGGGGAACCTCTCATGCTGCTCTGGCAGTGATATGGATGTAGACTAGAATGTCTCTATTTTCATCTGAGGAGTGTTGGAGGGTATGCTGTCTAGTCACCACTGTTGAAGTAAGATTCAGCCATGAGTTCAGTTAGCTTGTGTACATAGAGCAGGGAGTGCCACCTTGGATGGCTGTAAAAGGGGATTAGAGAAATGTATGGAGGAAAAGGCTATTGAAGACTACTGCCCATGATGGCAACACTCTGCCTCCACAGTTGGAGGCAATGCTTCTGAATATCAGTTGCTGGAGGAAAGAGGGCTCTTGTGCTTGGGTTCTGCTTGCTGGTTTCCCAAAGGCATCTAATTCGCCACTATGAGAACAGGATGCTGGACTAGATGGGCCATGGACCAGATCCAGCAGACTCTTCTTATGTTTGCCAAACTGATACCCATCCATCTCCAGAGGTTTGGGACTATAACTCCCTCTGTGCTTGCTGGGATGGATGAGAGGTGTAGTCCAAAACATCATGAGGGCACTAGATTGGCAAAGGTACCTGTGTCAGGAGTGAGCCGACAGTAAATCACACTGTGCAAGTTGGAGTTAACTCTTTATTAGAATGAACATAAACTGCACAGACTTGGAGGAGTGTCAGGACAACTGAACACAGCAGCTCTTCCCTGATAGGTCTTGCCCCCTGATAGGTCTTGCCCCTGATAAGTCTTGCCCCATCTAAGTCCTCTTCTCTCCAAGTTTTTCCCAATCAGAGACTGCGCCTGCGTGAAACCAACCTCTCCTTCACTCTTTTCATGCCTCTCTTTGTTCTGGGAGGCCAGTGGGGAAGAGAGCTTATTGCAGCAGGAGTGGAATGCACCCATGACTCTTCACCAGCCTAACTCATCTCTGCCTCTTGACGTCCCTCCTCCCACTCGCCTACTTCAGATTCTGCTTTTGATTCTGGACTTCTCTCTGTCACAGGCTTTCCCAGCTCAATAAAGCCTGTTACCTCTTCAGCTTTCAACACCTCATCTTCTCAGTGTTCTCCCTCGGACCACTCATCATTGTCCCACCACCACTCCCTGAGCTCTGAACCTTCTTTCCTTGATGGCTCCCCAGCTGGTTCCTCCCATCATTCCTTTGTGTCCAACCAGTCCATGACAGTACTCTAGGCAGAGTCAGGCATATCTATGCTCAATTACTTCATTAAGCAGGCTTACATGTTCCAAATTACCATGGGATCAGGCTACATGTTTTAAATTTAGCCATTTCTTCCTGATGGCTTTGTTCCATTCCTCCATGGTGACTCAGAATCTTTGGGACTTAGTCACCTTGATAGACATACTAGCCTTTGGAAAATGTGACTACATTCTTACAAACTTGTTTTTATAAATTGCGCTTTCAGCAAATGCACACAAAAACCGCCCAACACAGTAGTGAAGGAAGGATATTTTTACAGAACTATGTCAAACACCCAGGATACTAATATAGTCAGAATTACTGTAGAATAGTACTTTTGAGACTTATATAATTTAGGACCAAGTCACCATTTTAAACTTGGGACAACAGGGCTGCCTCAGACATTGACTATGGGGAAAGATTGTAGTTCAGGGTGGTAGAACACGTGGTTTAGATTCAATCCTTGACATTTCTAGTTTAAAGTATCAGGGTTAAGGGTCTGAAAGTTGTGAGGATTCTCTGCACAAAGTGGTGCCAGACATGCCTCTGTGGGGAAGGAATTATACAACTATAGGGCTGCAACACAGAATGCCCTCTCCTGAGGATGGTGAAACTACCAAGAGGGTCCCCTCTGCTGATCTTAACACCCAAGAGAGTCTGTAGGCAAGAAGGCAGGTTTTAAGACATTTGGAGCACAAGTTGATTAGAGCTTTATACACTAATGTCAGTACTCAGAATTGGGCTCAAGAACAAACTAGCAACGAATGCAATTAAAATTTATGAGTTCTAAATGGAACCCTAGCTAGGGTTGCCATATTTTCAGTTGACTTGTCTAAGATTCAGGACTGCTGCCTTTCAGAAATTACCCCCGGACGTCAATTCCACCTTTTGAAATCCCGGTAATGTCTGGACGTATGGCAGCCCTAACCCCAGCCAGTAATCTGACTGCCGCATTTTGGACCTGTTGCAAGTTTCCAAGTCATCTTCAACGGCAGCCCCACATAAAGCAACAATTGCTGTCTCCTTTTACACCTTCTGTGACAGTGCATTACAGCACAGGTGCCAGTCAATCAGTGCCACCTATAGTCGTTTTCTGCTGCAAACTGACAGAAGAGGATTTCCTGAGCTCAGGTCCAAAGATGTTGCTTCCACAATAGTTTGTATGCCCAAATAATGTACTTAATAGTCACATGGATCCTCTGCAAGGGCTGTCTCTGGGTATGAATTCTAATAGAAAAGAGAGTCATTTATAGAGGAGAGTTAGAAACTCCTATGTCTGGTTTGGCACAGGGTCCCCATATCTTCTACCCCAGCCGTGCAATATGCAGGCTAGAATAAGTATTATTTTTGGTCTATTTTTGCTTTTGCTGGTGGCTGTTATTACAGCTACCAGCTGCAGTTTGGACTAATCTCCCAAACTGAATAAATGTTTACACTTGGTCCTCAAGCCATTTTGGAGCACTTCCACTAAATTCAGTAGGACCATTCTGAAATAAGTGGGAGGACTGCAGCCGCTGCTATCAAGAGGCAGCGATGAGAACATATGACTCAATTATTCTGTAAGCACATGAGAATCCAAGACACACAAAGGAGCTGTCACGTTGAATCAGCAAGTGCCACCTTTGGCAGTCGCTATGAAGGTCTAGTATAGCAATCGCATGCACATGATAATTTGAAGGCCAGGCAAATGTTAAGCAAACCATTCTTTCTATATTCAGGGTCCAAATGTGAGTGTCAGTGCTTTTGTGCCAAAATGTCACCATCCACACACAAGAGGGAAATATTAGCAGGCTCATGGGAAGCCCAAGCTTTGCAGATGTGCACATGCAACCAGTGGCGTAGCGTGGGCAAGTACCCCCTAACCCGTGGATTTGCGCCCCCTAACCCTAACCCCCAGATGTTGCGGCCGGCCCCCCTGCACCCCCCACGCTACGCCACTGCATACAACCCCACCCCCCAAAAAAACCAGAGAGCACCTAATGGGGAGGGAAACCCCAAAATAGCTCAGAGGACTAGATTAGCTAAGTGTCCATGCAATGCTGACTGAATGTTGGAGTGAAACAGTCCAACTAGAAGGGGAAACGGAATGCAGTAGCCATTGACTAGCTGGCAGGAGCGCTCCAGCATGCAATGTTCCATTGAAGGTATCACTTATAATAAAACATTTTTTAAAAACGTAACATTTGGCATTTTTACAAGGAAAATATGTGGATCACTGAAACTGAGTTATGCTTTAAACACTTGAAAATAGAGTGTCTTCTCTTTCGCCACCTATCCACTTTAACTTGCCCCCTTTTCTAAAAATAAAATTTGTGCACAATGTCTACTTTGCCCTTCAGGAGGAAGCTCATTGACCTTTGGCTAATCATAGTTTCTCAGCTGCCTGAACCTCGCAGGGTTGCTGTGAGGATCAAATAAAAGAACACAGTATGCCTAGCACAGAGCTCACTGGAATGAAGTCTGGATGCAAATGTGATGAACAATTACTGTATTTTTTGCACCATAACACTCACTTTTTTCCTCCTAGAAAGTAAGGGGAAATGTCTGTGCGTGTTATGGAGCGAATGCCTGCGGGTGGCGGGGGGGATCTGCTGCAGTCGTGAGCAGAGGATCCATGGTTCCCCTTCCTTCCCTCCTCCGTGGTTACAAAGCATGGATCCACATGGACCCTCAGGATTTTTGCATTGGGCTACTCCAAACTCACTGTCAGATCACATGTCTGTGGCCACAGCATGAACCACAAAAATCATATATCCACTATTTTGTTTAGAATATATTTTTTATTGTTTTCCTCCTCTAAAAACTACATGCGTGTTATGGTCTGGTGTGTGTTATAGAGCGAAAAATGCGGTATTTTATTAGTGCAAGCTCACCATCAACCAGCTTTAAAGCATCTAAGAGACCTCATTTTAGTGGGGAATAAATAAAGCCTCAATGGCTGCAGTTGGGATTTTTATAAAAGTATTTGCTGTCTTTTTCTCTCCTCTTCCCCCAGTTCCTTCCTTCTTTATTAATGATAGCAATAATAGGAAACACTCAGATCTGCAGCTAATTCCTATTTGTTGTGGAGAACATTCCCCCTCCCCCATGTTGTTATTCATGACTTTTTTTAGTGCTCAAAAAGGATTGCATGTGTGTAATTGCGAAGAGGACAATACTACTAATTTCTGGTAAGCTGAGTATGAAGAATTTTCAGTCGCTGCCCAAATATTTAGGATAGAAATTCCTAATGCATGCGACTGTAGCATTCTTTAAAAGGCACCAGCTCTTTCTTCATCCAAGAATAGCTGATGGAAAGGAAGATCTAGAGGTTAAAGCGTAGAAGCATGAGTCAGACCAATATATCTCTCACCAGCTGCATGCCTGCTTTTCTTTTTCTCCCTTTGGAGGGGTTTGTAAAAGAAAAAAAATCATTCCTGGTCATCCTTTTTAACTATGTTCACTATGGCTGCAATGAGAATGTCATGCCTAGTGAGTGAATTGTAAGTGCAGATGTATCACAGGACAGGGACAAGGACACAATCATGGCATGCCCTTGTCTCTCCCAAAATACTTTTTGTTTTAATACCCACTCGTATTTTTTGACATGGCTTGTCACATGGAGTATGTCACTTGGGGCACACGGGGGGGGGGGGAGGGGGAGATAGGCAGGGCCAGCTCTTTGTGGTAGCCCGCAGCCAAATGTTTGTACTGAAAGAGGAACTGCAAAGGCAGCTTTCCGATCTCATTGGCAGTCTGTGCACAGCAGCTGCCTTCCTCCTTTCATATCTTCTGCATGCAGCACGGGCCTGCACACTTGGGTGAATAATGAAAGGGGCTGTTGCTCACTCTGTTTGGTCCAGCCTCTCTGCGCAGCCTACAGGCTGGCTTTGCAAACAGAGGAGGAGAATGAATGGCATTGGACAAGGCACCTGTTCATAAACACATGAGCTGCCACGTGCAGAGGCTAAGACTGCACTTAAAGAGACCCGCAGGATGAATCATAGGGCATCACAAAAGGATCTGTGGAACTCCACCCTCTCTCCAGACAGTGTAGGCAACCACTTGAGAAAAGGTCAATAAATGGCTAGAGTTTTGCAGAGTGCTATTTAGGGATGAGTAAATATGCCACGTTCAGTTCCTCTCAGTTTGTCATTTTCTCCGATCTTGAATTAGTTCCACGCATTTCCCCATCAGTTTGTGATTCTTTGAAAAGCAATCATAAAAAAATTAACCAGCATTTTTGTGCAAATTCCTCTTAATATGCACATTTTTGTAGGCAATTTTGCGTAACATACCAATCCTTACAAAGCAACCTTGCTGATATTATGCATTTCCTATGTTTTTTTCACTAATGGAACATTTTTGAATTTTGTTTTATTTTACTGTAAAGCTGCTGTGATCCATTTACCCCGGGGGAAAGCTGGCACTTTCCCAGTGGGAAGAAAACAAGTCATGCACAGGCTGCTATACATTCTGAGAAGGAAACATGGCTTGCCTAACATTACAAGCTTTTCCAAGCCAGGCGAAGGCCTTTCTATTTGCCCATTTTTAAGATTTCCCTGTTGTTTTCAACATCACACAGAAAGCTGCCTTGGCCCATGTTGCTCAGTACTGTCTACACAGATCAGCATCAGCCCCACCTGAAAACTGAACCCTTTCGCATGGAAAGCACCTGTAGTGGTTAAGAGTGGTAGTTTCGTAATCTGGGGAACCGGGTTCGCGTCTCCGCTCCTCCACATGCAGCTGCTGGGTGACCTTGGGCCAGTCACGCTTCTCTGAAGTCTCTCAGCCCCACTCACCTCACAGAGTGTTTGTTGTGGGGGAGGAAGGGAAAGGAGAATGTGAGCCGCTTTGAGACTCCTTCGAGTAGTGATAAAGCGGGATATCAAATCCAAACTCTTCTTCTTCTTCACCTGCTCTCATAGTTGAGCTATGGCTCCTTTCTGTTCTATACAATATTGTGAGCTTTTGAAGTTTGTAGCTCTTTCTTATTTATGGTATGTACAGTATGTTACTCTCTTGGAAAGGGAGGGCGATGAAGAAATATGAATGAATGATACAGCCTGAGGCAAAAGAACTGAGGCAGAATCTTCCACCTGAGGTAAAAATTAAAAAAACAAAAAACCCAACACCCACCCCGCCCCTTTCCCGCTCATTCCCTCTTTCCCCTCAGCGCGACGCAACGCTCAGGCACGCGTCACTTCTCCACCCAGCCCTGACTGACACCCCTCCTGGCCCAATGGCGCCTCGTGTCTCCGCCCAACTGCGTCATAAGGAACCAATGGGCATCCTCCTCCTCTTCCTCCTCTTCGCCGGACTGCTGCGGGGAGGACGGGGCGGCGTCGGCGTCGTTGCTGCTACCGCCGCCTCTGCCGCCGGCGCCGCCGCCCTGACAACCTCCAGGCCCTCCTCTTCCCACCCCCTTCTCTTTCCCAGTTCCCACTCGGACGAAAGGCCGGCTTCCGACAGCCAATCCGGCGCCGGCTGAAGGTGGAGAGTGGCGGGCAAGCGCGCCAATGGAGTGACAAAGGCGGCGGCTGAGGAGAGGGAGCGGGGAGGGGTAAGCTGGGAGCCCGAACCAGGCGCGGGTGTGTGGCGGCGTATCTCGATGGGAGTCGCAGTCAAGACAGGAGAGAGCGCGAGAGCCCGGAGCGGGCCTACGCAGGTGAGGCTGCGGCATGAGGTGCGCTGGAGGAGGGGGGGCGGGCACGAAGAAGGGGGAAGGGATGTCTGTTATGTGGGGGGGGGGGCGCTGAGGCAATTTCCCAAATTGGGCGGCGACCAAGAGACAACCCCCTCCCCCCAAAAAAAGGGGAGGGGGAGGATGTGGTGGCACTATTAGTCCCCTCGCCCTTCTTCCACTTGGACGGGGGGGGGGGGAGAAGCGGGAGGCCGAGGCACCTTCGCACCTGGCTAATGTGGCGGAAAGAAGCAGGTGATGGGTGGGGAGGAGCGCGGCTGGTGGGCTTCTGTCGATTCCCCCGCCTCTCACCCCCCCCATTTTGCCACCCAAAGCGGCGACAACGTGGGGGGGGGCGGGGTTGGCTTTGTGACCTTGGCCCAGAGGCCTCCCTCCTTTCCCAGCCATGCCCGGCTGCCCATCCATCATCATCACCCTCTGCAGGGAAAGGCAGGCCCCTTCTCCCCCCCCCAAATAACAACCACCTAAATTCCTGCTGTTGATTTCTCCTATTCTCCTTTCCAGCTTCTATTTCTCCTCCTCCACCTCCCTCCTCAAACTGTTCGTTTAATTTAATTTTAAAGACATTTTTAATTAGATGTTTCATACACACACAGAGAGAGAGAGAGAGCCGTAGCATCTTATGTGGGCTTCTCCCTCTCAATCCCTCTCTTTCTCTCATAGGTTTTCCACAAGCGTTTGGTTGGTCGCTATGAGGATAAGATGCTAGGCTAGATGGGCCAAGAGCCTGATCCAGCAGGGTGGTTCTTAGGTTCTCTCCTCTCCAACCCCCCCCCCCCCCGGCCACACACAATTATTTGTTACTGTTCCATCTCTTTGAGTATTACTTAATAATGGAGTGTAGAAAGTAGCCTAAACAAAAAATACTGGCGCCAGTGGCGTCCCTATAGCTTTCCTCTCTCTGCACGTTAAAATCAGCAGGTCCGTCACTTCAAAACTGGGGAAAGAGGGAGAGTTTTCAGTATCGGGGCTGTGTTTTAAAAACAGCCCCCCCATCAGAATAAAGGTCTATTTAGTAAGCAAAGCCTGGAGGCAAGGGTCCTCCCCTGTTCAATAACAGGGGTTGCTTGTGCCCCAGAAAAGGTAGTAAAGAGGTACCACGATTACTCCAAGATTAAGTTGTAAAAGTTGCAAAAAACCCCAGCATTTTATGTGGTTATTCTTTGTCATAATGGAAATTCTCTTGAGAAATGATAGGGTCTACAACTTGAGAATTGTAACAGAGTCTGCTTTTTTCATCGTAAATGGTCTGTAACAGTGATGTCTGAGGTTCTGTCCTTTACCAACTGTTTCCTCTTTCACCTCTTACAAAGGCTCTTGTCTGTTTTATGGGTTTGGTTTCATGGGCTACGCCCCGCCTAACATGCCCATTGTTGTTGTTTCCCCATTACTGCATGGGTTTAATATAACATGAAGTATTACTAGACTAGGTTTATCCTCTTCTTACATTATGGACTGGGATAGGGGGTTGAGGTGAGTTTTCACATCTCTCTCCTTTTCTCCTATTCCCCAATATTTAGGGCAGCAACATTTACTGCCTAGGTGCAGCATCTTTTCCCCACAGAGTAAAAAATATTCTCCCTAATTTTTCTTTCAAATATGCTTCCCTTCCTGTCATCTTGTTTATTACTTTCTGGTCCAAACTATGGTTATCCAAGTGCTAGTCACCTCTATCCTTTGAGCCATGTGTTGCTTCTGCTTTGGGAGATTTCACTGAACTAGCCCGCTGTTCCTCCTAGGGTGTTTCTCTACTTCCTGCTGTTTCTGAATTGTACCCAAGACAGACTTCCTATTATATATTGACTGGTGATTATGATCTTCTGTGCAGTGCATACTGTACATGTTCGCCTGTATCCAGCCAGCAAAATGGTGCCCCACCAGGCGTGCTTCAGAATTTCATTGACATTAGTTGTTATCCCCTCTCTACAAGTATATGTTGTCGGAGGGAATAATGACAAATGTCAATGAAATTCTGTAGCAAGAAACCGGGAAGGGCACTGTCTTGCAGGTGGAATGTGAGGTAATGTGTAGGCATTTGTCTTCCTATTCCTGAATCTTATCTATTCCACACTTGTCTTATAGCTAGGCTTTATAGATTGGTTACTTAATTTAAAGACAGTTTATAAAGTTAGTTGCTCCAATCACCTGGGATTATTTTGATTAATTGATGTTGTTATAAGCCATAGAATAGATGAGATTACACTGATAGAATAAGACTTGTTCTAAAATAATCCATGCACAAGAAGACTAAAAGGGAGCATTTCCCTCTCCCTTTTGCTTTTGCTCTTTTGTATTATACAGTTATACTGCTTTAGATTTCACCCAATTGCTGTTTTGTCAATGGCGACCTTGTTAGCTTTGCATGAAGAAATGAAAAGTACTGTAAATCTTGTATTGTGTCCCTTAAGGGTATTAAATACAACTGTACATATTCTGTAATATGTAGCAGTTAAAACAAATAGCTGGCAGGGCTTGTCACCCAGTGGTATATACATGTTCTGCATTGGCAATCCTAAATTGTCTCATACCGAAAAGTGAGATGCAGAGATGCAGTGACAAAGGCCAGAGCGGGTGCTGGCTTTGAGTGGCAACAAATTTGGTTTCTCTGATCCTTCTGAGACTTCTTCGGCCATAAAGACCAAATGTCTCCTGCTGAATATGTGTCTTGTGACGCTTGATAATGCGCTTTTGTGCTTATATTCACTGTGGACCTTGCCATCTTGCTATTTGCTTGATTTATCTGTTACATTTTATAAATGATGTTAGCTGTTTTGGGACTTTGGTTGAAAAATGGGATATAAATCTACTAAATACCTAAATATGTACTTGCATATTTTTTCTGTGTATCTGAGTCAATTTAAAACTGTCAAGAAAGATCTATAATGGTTTGTATGAGTTGTTCTGAAATATGTTCTGTGTATCCGTAGTAGTACTTTCATAAATGTACTACTACTTTGATAATTGTACTACTAGTTGGACCATCACCTAAAAGATTTAGGTGATGGTCCAACTAAGATTTACTCAGAGTAGACCTATTGATTCTCCTTGCCTTTTAATTGGTCTCTTAGTATTAGTATATCATTCAATAGACCCCTAATATTGTCAAAGGATCATACTGCATAAATCAGAAGTTATGTTTAGACAATTCCTGCTTTTTCACTATTCAGGTTACAGACAGCAACTGCAAGCAGTCAACCTTTCTTGGACTTAAAAGAAACTCTCTTCTGAGAGTTATCTTGCACAGAGTCCAACAGTGTTGCTTCTGTTTAAGCAAACAGCATGGGTGTTTATCTCTTAAGAGTTCTGACACTCAAAACTCCTCATATAATATAATAAAAAACGTATCTGACATATTACTGGATCCATGTCTTCTTCACAGCGAATATTTTGCCCACAATATCACTTTGTCCCTCCCTTATAGGGACCCACCCAATTCTTCTGATTGCAAATTGCTTTAACTGATTTTAATATTTTATACTATTACAGTACTCTATTTGTTTTAAAATTCATGTTCTACTCTTTTCTTTCTAAACTGTGTCATGTCATGCCATTATAACATTATCATTATAACAGAGTTCGGATCAGTCTGCTTTTATAAAGTCCTTCACTCTCCTGGGCAGATACTTTCATATCTTAAGGCAGCTGAGACAAATAAATAATCATCTAAGCATTCTAGTTATCATGTAGGAAGTTTTGAGCTATTTTGGAAGATAAGTTTTTTTGTGGAATTATAGATTCATGAAAGCTTTGTTTGGTAGTTAGATTCCATTATTGAAATAGAGAGGGATTTCCCTTTGTTGGGAAAGGCGCTAAATGTGAAATTGCTTATTATTATACTTTGAAGGTGCTGGCTGGCTATGAATTAATGTTTATCTTTCAGCTTGGTTTATAGCATTCTTTCAAAGTTTGTGTGGTGTAGTGGTTAAGAGCGGTAGTCTTGTAATCTGGGGAACCAAGTTCAAGTCTCCGCTTCTCCACATGCAGCTGCTGGGTGACCTTGGGCTAGTCACACTTTTTTGAAGTCTCAGCCCCACTCACCTCACAGAGTGTTTGTTGTGGGGGAGGAAGGGAAAGGAGAATGTTAGCCGCTATGAGACTCCTGAAGGGGAGTGAAAGGCGGGATATCAAATCCAAACTCTTCTTCTTCTCATCCTGAATACTGTGTAATCTTAAATTACTATGACATTTCATAGAAGAAATAATTTTGAAGATCTAGGAGTGGAAACTGTTGGTGACCTGTTTGGCCTTGTGACTAATAATATTTACAGTTTAATTATACAGTAGGACATTTGGAACTTCCTGTCATTTAGCACTAAAAAAATGCAGATCACGTACTTGTCAGAATTATGTAACAGTTCAGCAATGAATGATTATATTCCAAAGTTCACTTTCTTTTGAGAACATTCTGTAGGCCTGAAAATGTATATAGAATGAAATATTGCTCATCATCAAACCAGTATTCAGAACTGCAATGGGGAAGTTAAATTGTATAGCAGCTTGTTTAGCTCCGCAAATGTTTCCAGCGACTGCAATTGAAAATGAAGAAGGGGCTGAAGTAGATAAGTCCATCTTCTGGCAAGCAGAAGATCTCTTCTAATACAGTGGTGCCTCGCAAGACGAAATTAATTCGTTCCATGATTTTTTTCGTCTAGCGAATTTTTTGTCTTGCGAAGCACGAAATCCCGTAGGAATGCATTGAAAATCAATTAATGCGTTCCTATGGTCAAAAAAAGTCCAAACAAAGCCAAATTTGGTACAACAAGAGTTTATTAAGTGCTCTTTAAAGTCACACATACTGTAAAGAGCATTTCAAAATTCAAACCCAGAATTTTTTTTAAAAAAACAGAGTGGTCCAATGGTCACAGAAAATCATAAAAATGCAGGGGAAAAACCACAAGCTTCCAGATTCTTGCAAACCCCTCCCCAACTGTTCCCCCAGCCACCCAGCACACAGAAATTCAAATCCAGAATTGTTTTTAAAAGACAGCAGAGTGGCCCAATGGTCACAGAAAATCATAAAAATGCAGAAAAAAACCCACAAGCTTCCAGATTCTTGCAAACCCCTCCCCAACTGTTCCCCCAGCCACCCAGCACACAGAAATTCAAATCCAGAATTTTTTTTAAAAAAACAGCAGAGTGGCCCAATGGTCACAGAAAATCATAAAAATGCAGAAAAAAACACAAGCTTCCAGATTCTTGCAAACCCCTCCCCAACACCAAGTCCTTGAATTCCAAACACCCCAACCCAAAATCCAACCCCCCCCAAAAAAGTTTTAAAAGCTTAACTTACCAAATGGCAGCAAAAGAAGTTTTGGAAAAGCTTCAAAAATCACCAAAGTCTTTAAAAACCTCAAAAAAGGCTACTATGTACACTGCGTTCTATGAGTTGCTCCTCAAAGTCAAGTCGCAACTGTATTAATGGTGTTAAGAAAAAGGAAACAAACTTGCAAGACGTTTTCGTCTTGCGAAGCAAGCCCATAGGGAAATTTGTCTTGCGAAGCAGCTCAAAAAACGGAAAACCCTTTCGTCTAGCGAGTTTTCCATCTTGCGAGGCATTTGTCTTGCGGGGCACCACTGTACTAGTTCCATGTGCAGCACTGGAAAAATGTGTAGGTCATAGTGTTTGGCGTTTTTAGTTGGAGAGGGAAGGCAGGTGAGAAGCACATGATAATGGTTTATAAAATTTGTGAAGAAAGTGGATAGAGATTATTTTAATAAAGCTAAATGAATTGAGATTCAGAACAGTCAATGGGAAGTACTTCATAGGTAAAGGTACCCCTGACCATTAGGTCCAGTCACGGATGACTTGGGGGTTGCCCGCTCATCTCGCTCTATAGGCCGAAGGAGCTGGCATTTGTTCACAGACAGCTTCAAGGTCATGTGGCCAGCATGACTAAGCCGCTTCTGGCGAACCAGAGCAGTGCACGGAAACACTGTTTACCTTCCCGCTGGAGCAGTACCTATTTATCTACTTGCACTTTGACGTGCTTTCAAATTGCTAGGTGGGCAGGAGCTGGGACCGAGGAACGGGAGGTCACCCTGTCACAGGGATTCGAACTGCCAACCTTCTGATCGGCAAGCCCTAGGCTCTGTGGTTTAGAGCACAGTGCCACCCGCTTCATACTTCCGTATAATTAAACTATGGAGTTGGCTTTTGCAAGATGTGGTGATGGCCATCAACTTAGATGGCTTTAAAAGGGTATTAGACAAATTTACGGAGGATAAGGCTATCAGTGATTATGGCACACATCCAGGATTAAAGATAGCATGTCCCTAGTTGCTGGGGAATATAATGCTATTGCCATCGTGTTCTGCTTTGTGGGTGTCTCAAATGCAGCTGCTTGGCCACGCAGAAAAACAGGATGCTTTACTTACTAGATAGGGTCATTCGTAGCACAAGCAAATAGGCAGTGGTGAATGCTGCAAGCAGATGGGCTTCCTGAGGACATATTACCTAAGAGTCCCAAAATTGAGAGCCAATGCTGACTATGAAGCCTCTGATTGCTTATATGGAGTTTAAAAGAATGAGAAGTGAGAGATCTTAATAACAGATCTTCCACAAACTGCATTTAATTTGACCCTCATTGTATTCTCTGAGGTGTAGAATCATGAACTGAAGAATGTAAGCACTAGTTAAAGATAGAAATGTATGTGGAATTCAGACTTGTAGTCTTTGCATGTCTTTCCAAACCTTGGGTATTAGATTGTAGAATTTCTGTAGTGCTTGGCATATAAATGCTTTCATTAACATCAGTAACTGGTGATCTCTATTTTTGCTTTTGACTGTACCTTAAATGCTTCATCCATCCAGTCCAATACAGTAGACCTTTATCATACCTTTGTATGATATACCTTTTATAGCACCTTGAGAATAAAATACTTTGCACATTGCTTCTTTATCAAAAATCCAGGTAGAGACTATGCTAATTCCAATTTATGCAGATGGAGATCTGAACTTAGATAGTGATCTTGTGCAATATTAGTGAGCAGTGACCTCAGATGTTTCAAATCTGAAACTCTGTCCCTCGTACTGGGTCACTTGCACAATCCTTGAAAATACAAAGTCCATATATTAATAATCTCTTTCCTCTTGATAATGAAAAAAATGTTGAATAAAACCCCCTTCATATCCTATTTTCCTGATGGAGAAAATTATTTACTTTTCTGATACCTGACAGTTTATGCAAACACACATGGACTATGCCCCGAGCAACTGCGTTTCTGAACCCTGGTACCTTTGGCGGAGACGAGTGGGGATGGCATATGAGTTAAGAGTGTTCCACCCTGAATTGTAAGAAGTAGCTCTTATAAATGATGAAAGAACAGCTGTGAGCTCAAATTCCAATTCTTTGAACAGTCTTTCCCTTCCTTTTGTTAGCTTTTAAAAAGGGCATTGGGTAAGGAGAAAATGTTGAGCTCGTTGTAAGTACTGCTGTCTTCTTGGAGGAACTAGATTAACAAATAGAAGAGAGTGCTAAAGGTCTTTTTTAGATTATTTGATTTCCACTCCTCTTCCTTCCTTTCTCCTGTCCCCTTCCACCTTTTCTCTAGATGAGCACAGTTGTGATTTGGGTATACTGTATTATAGACTGGCCCTAAAATTCCCCCTCCCATGCTTCTGACACAGCTTTGTTACTGGTAACTGCTTCCTCTCTTTGTCTGTTCCTAGAATGTTTAAAGAAGAGGCTGGATGTAGCAACAGCTCACTGGGGGATTCTGACTTTCCCATTGTGGTGCTTCCTAGTAGCCTTGGCTATGACATTAGGTAATGAATTGGTCATATGGAGAATAATAGAGAAAGAGCTCTTGTGAAGCCTCAAAGGCACTAATCTTTTTCAAAGATCTTGGGTGCTTTGGCACCTGAAACCTTTCACAAAGGTTCTCCCCTTTGAGGACTCTCAAGAGCCCTTTCTCACTTACCCTCCTCAATGTAAAATGCATTGCTATTGGAAAGCATCACAATGGGGGAATACAGAAACCTTCAGAGTGAATGAGATGTCACTATGCCCAGCCAACTCTCCTTTTAAACATCCTAGGAGCAGACTAAAGAGGAATCTGTCGAAGGTAACTTAAGCTACATTAGAGATAACTAAACTGGTGATAATTAATGCTCATGGACATTAGCCTATTCCAAATTGGTGCCCTCCTGGTGTTTAGAACAGCTCACATCAGTTTCAAGTTAGAGGGCACCAGGTTTGGGAGGGCTGGTTTAACACACACTGCCTTTTGCTTCCCAATTTCTACTGAGCAGTCAGACTTGAAGCTACAGCTCCTGGATTCCTGCTGTTTAATTACTAGAATGCTTCCTTGTTAAAGACTCAATGTTCACCCAGCTCTCCTGTCTTGGAGTCTGCTCTCCTAAGAGCATAAAAGCCTTGGTGGAGCAGACCAAAAGCTCATCTAGTTCAGCATTCTGTTCCCATAGTGGCCAACCAGATGGCTATGGAAAACCCACAATTAGCACTCTCCCTACTTGTGCTCACCAGCAACCTCTAATATTGAAGGTAGCACATAGTCATCATGGCTAGTCGCTGTTGATAGCTTGTCCTTCCCAGTCCTAAATAATGCACACTTGTGAATTCACCACTGTTAACTCGTCTTGGAGGGGCAGCACCCATTCTGAACTTAATGTCCTTATTAGCACTTGGCCTTCTTTGCCAGTTTAGTTGTTTGGGCAGTAAACATAGGGAATGAAAGGCATGCATTTGATACTTGTGGACTTCTCTGCTTTGTCAGGCAAGTAGACTCCAATTTATTTTTAGTACTGTATCAGTGCCCATTGGAAGTACTCTCAGTACATTTGATAACAGGTTCTGCCATTTATACCTTTGGAGGATTTAGAACATATTCCAGTTTTGAATTTTGAATTATTTAGCTTATTAAAAAGGTGAATGACACTACAGCCATATTCCTTCCTCCCTGTTCCCTGGGTGCGGCAAGGGTGTATGCTCTACTTCTGCAAACATTCCCTTTAAATGTCAAGAGCTTGATTGGAGTTTGAGTTATTACTAACTTCCTTTGCTTTAGGCTGGTTTAGTTTCTTCTAGAGTATTTAATTGCTAGCACAGGGTGTTGCATTTGATCTTATCTCATCAGTCCCACCCTCCAATCTTTCCTTCATAGGGATATTCTACAAAGCATTATAATATCTATATGTTTCTGCTTTTATACTCTTCTACGGCAGGCTTCCTCAAACTCGGCCCTCCAGATGTTTTGAGACTACAATTCCCATCACCCCTGATCACTGGTCCTGCTAGCTAAGGATCATGGGAGTTGTAGGCCAAAAACATCTGGAGGGCCGAGTTTGAGGAAGCCTGTTCTACAGTATTGCCTCAGTTCCTGTGATTACGCACACCAAAGGTTTTATCCATTGTAACAGCCATCACTTCAACCATCTTTCATTCAGCAGATATTTTGCACAGTTTTGCATTAGCATTGACTTAACTTCAATGTAGACTTTCTTTGAGTTTTCTTCAGGTAAAACGTTGCTGCTGTCAGATATGTGTTGGGGCAGCTGGTATTGAACAATACAAGTTTTGCTAATGTTAGAGGAATTCAGGTTGAACAACTTTTTATAGTTTATAGGTACAAAAGTTATTATTGTCAGCTTAATTTTGACTCAGGCAGATGTACAACCTTGTTCTCCTATGTAGCATAAATATTATACAGGACTATATCTCGTGGCACCAGTTTTGCTGATTATGCCAGCTTTTACGTATTGGCTTTTTGTTGTATAAAATGGGCATCTACTACTGTTACATAGATTATATGTATATATAAATCTGTTACATAGATGTAACATACTGTTACATAGATGTAACATACTGTTACATAGATGTAACATACTGTTACATAGATTATATGTATATATAAATCTATGTATAGATTATATCTTCTGCCATCCTGTTGTCTTTGCAATATGGCTTTGCCAAAACATGGAAGCAAATCATATTCACAGATTCATATGGTGGGCTACTGCACATGATTAGCTCTCTTCAACGTCAGGTGGCCCCTGGGTAGCTGGCTTGCATGAAGTGGACCTATGACAGCTATCCTCTTGTGTTCTAGATGGGTTGTGTTCTGAGCCTGTTGTGACTTTTGCTGTGTTATTATTGCCAGTAAAATAACATTCAGTTTGTCTCTTATTTTATAGGTTAACCTTGATTTGAACAACATATTTGCTTAGATGATTCCCGAATTTCCTGCATTTAAGAATAAGTGGCACACAGCACAAGGTGGGTTTTATGTGCTTGAATGCATTATTTGAGAGTTGTCAAGGACTACTCTCAACATCCTGCAAATTATTGCTAAACAGAGTGCTGCTATTTTGGTATGTAATCTAGCAATGCTTTTTCTGCTAGTCTCAGTTGTGGCCGAGTCTATCGTGCTAAAATTGTTGTTGAGGTTTTATTATATGGAGGAAGCTTAGGTTGCCCGAGAGCATATGTATCGGCTCCTAACAAGTCCAGATCAGCTGACTGGTTAGTTAAGCTTTCAATAGAGGTGTAGCAAAACCTCTTACTTGAGATAAGGCATCTCCAACCCCATTTCTTGCACTCTTGCCATATGAAGAACAAGGTAGTCCATATAAGACAAATTAATTTCATCTTGCTTTCCAATTACTTCTGCCTCCCTTGATTCACAATAGTCAAGCATGGATTTGTGGACTAAACCTGACAAAGGAGTTCCAGACAATTTATCTAAAGCACTACGGGTCTGTGTTTTTGTGGTAACTGTATTAAAACTGTTAAAACTGCAGAGTCTCCTTCGTCGCAGTGAGCTTTTAAAAAGCATTCCTTACCAGTTGAATGCTAAATGCTACTCTCCCAGTGCCTGTCCTCCAATTAAAATATATTGCTTTTAAGCCCACGTAAAAGTAAAAACAGATATGCTCCTTGCCTGTATATTGCAATTAACATTAGTGGCTGAGCCAACTGACTTTAAAACTATTCAAAATAACAAATTAAAACAGACCACAGAGCTCAAGGACAAGCAGCCTTACTCATTGCCATGTTCACATGGACTTTTGTAGCTTGTTCTGGGGAAACTCTTAAAAGCTTCAACGAGAGAAACTGCAGTAACAAATTGAGCTTAGTAATAACAGATGGTAGTGTTTTTCACTAATACTATATTCATTTTACAAGCCCACCATTCATCGTAATGATCCCAGGGTGGGATACAACATAAAAAGCAACATAAAACAGAGTGAGCTATTGCAGTGACGTTAACCATTATCATAACATGTCATCAGATTGTTGGATAAAAATTACAATGCAATTTTTACTAGTCCAGCAAGCCATGTAATTGGCCACATAACCTCAGCACTTACATAAGCCTTAGATCTAGAGGGTAGCCCCCACTTGTGGTCCCATCAGTGGACATGGCCTTTTTGTTGGTGATATAGGATAGGTACATCTCTGTGGCTGCAGCCTCATAGCAGAACTCCTTCGTGGTGGGGTTGTGATTGTCCCTTACATCATAATTATTACACTGTTCCTAAGGAGCCCACTTGTTTATCCAGGAAAGGAGAATGGGGCCAATGAATTCCTTTTCTGTTGTGCTTGTGAGTTCTGTGTCTTAAATTGCATTATTGATATTATTTTGTGTTGTGTTTTTTAAATTGCTTCATTGATATTCTGTATTGCGTTTTTAAGGTTGTAATTTGTTTGTATTCTTTGCTTATCTGTACTCTTCCTTGGGTTCTTAAGGTAGGTAGAATGGGATAGAAATTCAAGGTTATCCAACCATGTTTATGTGGCAAGTTTGTCAAGGAGTGGCTGTAGCTGGCAAACCAGCTGGTGCTGACAGTAGACACTCCTTGCCATTGACAGTTGCACAAGTCATCTCCTGCATGGATGCATTTGCTTCTACTCCTCCATGATTCAGCATCTTTGTGTAACTTCTCTTGCGATTCTTGTATCTTGTTTCAGTTAGCTGATTTTGTTTTTAGAATAGGCACCAGAATTGTTCCTTTTTATTCTTTGCTTGGATAGGAGCTTTATCAATACTGGCAGAGTCATCAAACAACATTTAGACAGCATTTGGGGGGGGTTGGAATAAATATCCTAATTTTAAACTCTGTCTACAGAATACTAGACACTGTCAAAGCAGCTGACTGATAGTTCTGTCATGCAGTTGTTCTTTGGAGCGTCTAATCTTTAATTGGTAATATAGAGATAAAAATCAAGATAAGGATTGTCAACCAAGAACAGAAATCTCTGCTTTGTCAAAATGTTCTGGTGTAGAGTCTAGAGATTTATTGTGTATGTACACATAGCTCTTAAGCTAAACTGGATAATCTGTTCTGTGTGAGCCTGCCCTGATCTGGGCTTTTTATGAATGTTTTTTATACATAAAAGCATTTCTAACAATACTGTTTCATGGCACCGCTTTGTAAGCATGTCTCAGTTGCTGAAAATAGATTTCTGAGCTTTATTTTTCTTTCATAGATTTCAAGATGAATTCCTTAATGGAAACCCCTGAGCTGCCGGCAGTATTCGATGGGGTGAAGTTGGCTGCTGTAGCTGCTGTTCTTTACATTATTGTCCGCTGCTTGAATCTGAAGAGCCCAACTGCCCCTCCAGATCTCATATACCAAGACACTCCTTTGTCCCGCTTTCTACTCAAGTCATGCTCTCTTCTAACCAAAGAGTGAGTACCCAATGAATATATGAATGTTTAGGTGTCCAAATACAAAAATTCATACAAAAGAAGGGAATTATTTACAAATGGGAAGAGATCTTTTATTGGGAATAGAATGGAACATTTTTGTGCAAATATTAAGAACATAAAGGCTTATTATGTGAATGAAACATTTCTATCTTTGGAAACTTGTGTATCGTATAGAGATGTTGGATTTAAGAGAGCGGGGCTGACTGCATCCTGTTGTTGAGTTCACACTCGGTAACAAGCCTGGGTTTGTTGCCATATGATATATGAAAAGAACCTATTTTGCTTGATCAAACTCCAAGGCCCATCTAGTCCAGTTTTCCATTTTTTACGGACAACCACATGTCTCTGGTGATCATAAGCAGGGCAGTTAAGGTAATGACTTTCCCCTATTCAGTCTTCAGTTCTAGTATGGGGAATGATAGTGCTCCTGTACTTTTTGGAGCTCTCAGTCTAGCATCAGGAAGTGTTATTTGCTGAAATGACCAGGTCATTGCTATGTCCTTAGTTGAAGTTGTTTTGTAGCAATAAACTAATTTTGTTGAGTTGGACTAATACCCATTTGCAGTGAGATCTTTGGTTTGAAGAAATAGTATTAAAACAATATTGCTTACCGTGAAACCTCAAAAACTTCCAAAATAATTAGTCAAATCTACTTTTGTTGGGGGAGGCAGGAGATTTCATGGCAGTAATGCTTTAAGCTACCCATCTGTACCTGCAGATACTGCACAAAGGTGAATGAACAATCCACATTTTTAATCTACTGTGACTCCTCCACGCTAGGCAAAGTAAGAATCTTTGAGGAGTAGATGGAAAGTCTGATCTATAGGAAAAGACCATTTTTATTTTAAGGTTTTGAGATTACTATTCATTGTATTAATTTTCTTTTTGCTTTGTGTTGATGGATATTTGTTTTTTATTTTTGGTGTGTTAAAGTGGATATTTTTTTTAAAAAAAATCAAATTGTGCGCAGCGGGAGGCCCCATTAGCGAAAGTGCACCTCAGGATAAGAATGGTTTCAGCTTAAGAACAGACCTCTGGAACGAATGAAGTTCATAACCAGAGGTACCACTGTAATAGCAGAAATTTCTGCATCTTTATCTGCCACAACTCTGCTTTGATGCAAATGTACAGCAACCCCCTTTTCCATTATGGAGATATGTCCACTGTTACATCTCCTTACTGGTTGAGTTTCATTGAAAGAAGGCAGCAAATACAAAGGAAGAACCTCTCAGAGAAACTTATTATTGAATCCAGTAGTATAGAATTTCATACTTCATGGCTTCGAGTGGATTATCAGAGGTGAATATAATTATACATAGATAATTATGTAGCTAAATAAAGTGTTGGTTAAATCATTAATGTAAAATTATGTTTGATATGTGTGGGAAGCAATAGCTTTATAGAAAGTTTCCTACCTGCGGGACTTGACATCTTTCCGCAGGGCCTGCAAGACAGAGCTGTTCCACCAGGCCTTTGGCCAGGGCACAGCCTGACTCCCTCCCTCGGCAATCTTCGTGGCGCTCTGGCACAATGGTTGCCAGTGGCTTGATTTGAATCAATTTTATAATGAATGATTTTAGAGTGTTGTTTGTGCTGTACTTTTGTACTATTTTATTGTTGTTAGCCGCCCTGAGCCCGGCTTCGGCTGGGGAGGGCGGGACATAAATAAAATTTATTATTATTATTATTATTATTATTATTATTATTATTACCTTTATGATACAAAAATCTGAAAGTTTTTATACAGGTAAACTATTGCAAGTCTGTCTTGTTTAACTGTGAATATAAACTAAATGTTGGATTGGAAAATGAATATGTATTAAAACAGCAGAGAAGTAAAAAAAAAATCAGGAAAAAAGATTTCAGGAAAAAAAGTGTCAGGTGCCTCTCCATAGGGAGGAGAGCTTTCCAGAAATGAGGCCTTTTCAAATACTGCAAATCACATTGCTACCTGATCTAACCTGTTTTTGTTTTTTTGCCATTATAAGCTGAGTGGGTTGAAGGAAAATCACCTTCAACTATCTGAATTTGCTGTACTGTATAGCCAAATACTTGTCATACAGTTGTTCTGATTTGAATTTTTAAAATCCTATTCAAAATTTTAAAATCTTAATTTTTTAATTTAAACAATTATTTTTATCAATGAGACTTGATAATGTCTGCATTTGAAGGCTCTTCAATAGTTTAGTGAGCATGTTAGTTTTTTTGGGTTTTTTTATCTACTTGGGAGTAAGCATTGAACACAGAGGAACTTTCTTCTCATGAAACGTGCAGGATTCGGTTCCTGTTAACCAAGTAAAAAACTGCTGTTAAACCTTGTACAAAATGCATGGAATCTTAATTACTGTGTTCCTTGGGATATTCCAAGGACCTTACTGAGGCTTAAGGGATTTTGCATGCCTCTTCTAGCTTGATCTCCTGATTTTAAAGGACTGCTGGAACAAGTGAGTAAAAACACACACAGGTCAAACTGTAATTTCTGTTTTAATCAAGTTAGCTTGTGTTGGAACTGGACTCCTGAAAGGAGCGTAAAATAATGACAAACACAGCACAGTTGATTGGGTTTAACTTCACTTTCCATCTCACCAGCATTTGTAGTAATTTTTGAATTTTTGTTCTCTTTCCCCCCAAATCATTGAGCAGTAGTGAACACTTGTCATGGGGTGGCAAGGTCAGCAGGACTGCAAGCAGCACATGATAAAGTGTTTTAATCCTTTTGGCATAGTACATAGCACAATACCTCTGTGTTCAACCTGGATAAAATATTTTAATAGTTAATGGGCCAAGCTGAGCTTTTTACATTCTATATTAAGGTAAAGTGTGCAATTGGGTGGAAAGGCAAAGGACAATTTTAACAAGCAAGTAAAAATGGCTTTTGCTTGCTAGCTTTTGGATCAGCTCTCAGGGTGATATGGAATACATGTTGCAGGCTAGACAGTTGGTTTCCTGTGCTGAGATGGTGCAATACTGAAAAGCAAGATTTTATTAAACTTGTAATATTTCCATGTATATGATTTTGAGAGGCTTGAGAGGCTAGTTGACTGCTAGAGGAATGTGATTTGGAAAGCAAAATACTAACACTCAAACAAAAAGAATATTCCACACATTTGCATCACTAGTGCTTTGGTTATGAGACACTCTGCATTGGCCTTGGGAAACATCACACAGACTCATCATTATTCCCAACGCTCCTGGGCCACTTGCAGAACATGAGCTATTTCATATGAGACTCCTTGTAGTTGGATGTGAATTAAATTGCATATTGGGGGCCTCTTGAAAGGCCCTTAGATATTAATACCATGGAATGATGGCAAAAGAGGATTGATCCAAAGTCTGTCAGCAGCACAATAGAAACTGCTCACTGATAAACCACTCCCCAGTGACAGTGTTATCTGTTATCAAATGTAATTGTGTGCAGCTATTCACCGTTTCTGTGTTTCTCACCAGCATAATGCATGTTTGAACTGTGAGTAACTGCACTGCAAATACACCTTTATTATGAGAACAGTCATGAAGGAGAAGAAGCTGTATTTTAGGCTGCTAAATGCTTTGCTTCATAAAGGAAGTGTAGAGTTTGGTGAAACTCTTGAGCCATATAAATGTATTGTGTTTGTGGTTGGTGAGAAAAACAGGAAAAGGTAGTTCCCCGCTGTGAAATTTTTGCAATAACTACTTTGTGAGAACAGTGCTGTGGAGCAAGTCAGTGGTGGTAAGACAACTAAGTCATTTTTAGAGTGGTCCCACTGATATCAGTGGTTTAATCAAAACACTTAGAACCAGTGACAATTAGAATTAAGATTTCCCCCCTAAAAGTTGCCATCAGCCTAGGGTGTCCTTCTGTAACCTATGTTTCCACAGTGTGCAGCATAGTTAATATTAATTTTTATGTTTTTTCCCTCTTAAACTTTCAGCTTGGCAATAATTCTGGATCAGTAATAACTTTAATGTGAGAGCTGTAGCACTAGAAGCCCAGGACAAAAGCACAATTCTAGGCGCCATCATTTGTTTGCTTATTTATTTATTTTTCATTCTAAATCCTGCCTTTCTTCCATTGTGGAACCCAAGGCAGCATCTATATGGTTCCAAGGTGATTGCTGACCTGACCCAGACCTAATTAGCTTCAGCAAGGTAGAGTATAAGTAGCACAGTATAACAAGATCTTGTAGCTGATGGCAGTCTTCTTAATTTGGAAAATGAGTGCTGTGCCCCAACTAAAGTTATAGCAGATCTTTTAATTCAGTCATGTCCATTAGTGTCATTGGGTCAACTGGATAAAACTTTGGTTTGCTCAAATTTGGCTAATGATAATTCTACCTTAACATTTTTTTAAAGATTCAGGCATATTCTTAAGCAGCATCTTAACAACATTCTCTTAGTAAAGTTTCCAAACTTCAAAGTCTTGTCATATGCCTATAATGGGAACAAGTAATTTAAATGCTAGTGCAGCTCATTAATCTGAAGATCCTGTGAAATACTATTACTGTTGTCCACAAGAAACTAGGAGCATCTCTGGCATTCTTTTCAGGGTAGCATGACTATTAAGCAGCACAATTGCATGAATGCAGTGCTGTTTACTAGAGCAAGAAGAGGAGCTTTGTGTAGAAACTGAAGCTAAATGTCTGTGTACATATGTTCTACTTGCATATAATCAACATGACTTATGTATCATTTGCACTACCGTTGTAGGAGCTGCCACGATACTAGTCTATATATTTTGGAATTATTAACCACAGGGCTGTTAAGGGCATTTAGAACACCAGTTTAGGACAGCTAACTGCATAATGGAAATTTCTTTTTTCCTGCCTGCTAAAAAACCACCAACTATCTGTATTTCCACTGCTGGTGTTTAATGTCTAATTAGATCATGCTGATGACCTTTCATGAATAATTCTATTAGCAACACCAAACATTGCACAGGATATGAAAGATGTATGAATGTGTTTGAACAAATTGGATAGGATTGCAGTGCTAGTCAATTGACTATCTGTTATTTGATTACTGTCAAAGATTCCAAAAAATCACAAAGTCTGTGTGACTGATAGCCCCCTTTTTCGTTATATCATGCTGTCCTCTGATAGCAATACATTGAGGGCCCTTTGGCTTTACCTACAAGACTCAGTAAAGCCGTTTGTCTAATTTTAAAAGGGGGCAGGCACCTCTGCACTGCAACTCTGTGTTTCCTGTATTTATTTATTAAATTTGTATTCCCCCCCTTCATCAGTAGATCTCAGGGCAGTTGACAACATGCTTTCCTTTATTGATCTACAAACTTTTTCTGTGTTCCTAGGCCGTACTGACTGGCTGTCCTCTTAATAATGTTTACATTATTGGGAATCAGTTGTTGATTAATGCTCCTGCGTTTGCAACAATACTATTGTGTGTGTGTGGTACAGTGTGACCTAGCTGCCGCTCTGCAATAATTTCAACATGCCTACCTGCCCTCTTCCAAATTGGTAATCCATGCGGCCAACTTTTCCCATTGGCCATGTACAGCCATGTCTAATCAGAAGTAAGATTCAAGAGAAAGTATAAATCAAGCATGCACATGTTGCAAACGCCCCAGACTTGGGGCTATCACTGAGACCATTTCATTTGCTCTGGGGTCATGTAGAAGGGATTGGGCTCTGATGTTTTCTAGAGCCACAGTATCTCTTGTAGTTTTCATATTCCTCTCTCTTCTAGTAAACCTGTGCTTCAATATTTGGCTATTGTTTCACTGGTCAGGTTACTGATTGATTTATTTATTTATTGGAGCATGTGCATGCACCTGTGTTTTACTGGTCAAATGTTGACCTGATCTCTCTTCATAATGGGTTCCCAGGCCTTATAGGGCTTAGGACACAATAAGTATTGGAGCACCTCTCCACATAAGAAGGGAAGAGGGCTGTTTCTCTTATGAGCTCCCCTATGATGACTGTCAGGTGCTTATGTTAGCAACTTTACAGCACCAAGTTCATGTTTTCACCAGGCATTTGATAGAATGTGCTGTTTTGACCATTTGCTTGTGTATTACTGGGAATTACTGAGAATCAGTTGCTGACAGACAGTCAGTTGCTGTAGAACAATGTGTAAAGGTAAAAGTAAAGGGACCCCTGACCATTAGGTCCAGTCGTGGCCGACTCTGGGGTTGCGGTGCTCATCTCACTTTATTGGCCAAGGGAGCCGGCGTACAGCTTCCAGGTCATGTGGCCAGCATGACTAAGCCACTTCTGGCAAACCAGAGCAGCGCACGGAAACGCTGTTTACCTTCCTGCTGGAGTTCTACTTGCACTGCATGCTTTCGAACTGCTAGGTTGGCAGGAGCAGGGACCGAGCAACAGGAGCTCACCCCGTCATGGGGATTTGAACCGCCAACCTTTTGATCAGCAAGTCCTAGGCTCTGTGGTTTAACCCACAGCGCCACCCGGGTCCCAGAGCAATGTGTAGTGACATTCTAATGCTGTTGTTTTTCTGTGTTTTGTATTTTTGCTCCAAATTAGTGATAGCTGCTCCGTTTTAAATTTTATTGAGTTTTATTCTGTTGTGAGTCACCTAGAGACTCTGACAGGTGGCAGGTAAAATCCAATGATAGTATAAGCACATAATTTAGACATTCATTATACTTTTATGTTGGGAGCTCAGGTTCTGATGAGCTCACCAGTGTCAGGCATGATTGTTCTCTGTACAGTCGAAAGCTTGCTTTCCACCATTTTGATATGCTCATGACCTCTGTACCAAGGACATACTTCTTTTGAGTAATGAACTAGGTTTCCTAATATGCATTGAAAAGGTCCCTCCTGTGTGGCAGCTTTGTATTGCTCACCTACTGATTCCTTCTCATTTAGATTGGTGTTCCTAAAACAGATAAAGTTATCAGCTTTATATCTTTCTCTCCCCGCCCCCCCCAAGTTTCTTCTTCAGTACACCAGGAATCATAAATCTGAGATAAAAAGCCATCTGCTTTGGCACCAGGCTGTACCACCTTCCTGATAAGCATAGTACAGATGTTCTCTTCTTTGAAAGGAAATGCTTTTGTAAGCATTCTGCAGTTGGTGTTTTTCAGAGGTCACTAAATCATACCTGATACCAGATCAATAGGTTGGGGGCTCCAGTTCTATATCTGTTGGCCAATGCACTTACCAAGCAGCTGCTCCTTATTTTTACCCCTACACATCACAAAATACTACTCTAGGAAGGAAGTGCCCTTGTTTCAATAGCAGATCTGCTTTCCTAAAGCAAATAAATGCATTTGTTTTCTTTTTAGGTACATTCCACCTCTGATCTGGGGAAAGAGTGGGCACATTCAGACTGCCCTCTATGGGAAGATGGGGAGAGTAAGATCACCGCATCCTTATGGACTTCGCAAGTACCTCACAATGTCAGATGGTGCAACAGCAACTTTTGACCTCTTTGAACCACTGGCTGAAAACTGCATTAGAGGTGAGATAACCAGCTGTTGTGCATTTTTTATTAGAAGTTTGAGTAAATGTGGGGGAATACTATTTTTTACTACCATTGGCAGGCTAGGGGGCCACTTCTTTCACAACTCTGGGACATGTTTAGATGGTTGTAAGCTTCTGCAGCTAGTGCTGTTATGAATCATGTACCAAAAAAAACAACAACAGTTTTTACAACCAAGTGATAAGATACAAGGTTTATGGCCTAGATTTCCAGTTGAGTTAATGGGCATGAAATGCTATTCCTCTGACCCATAAATAACATAATGCTTAGGATTAAGGTCTCTAAACAGGCTATTTTGCCTGTAGGACTTTTCTCTTGTGTATATGGGCTTAATCACATCTGGAACGTGTGTGTGTGTTTAAAAACAATATATCAAAATTTAGTGAGTAATGACATGTCTTTCTGAAGGTCAGGTATAAGGGGCCGTTGATCCTGCTTGTTTTGAAATGTTGCTCTAGTGCATAGGAAGCTGCTGCTAAATATTCTAAGAATTTCACTCTCAAATGTGGAATTGTACCAGATGCTGGAGGGTTGATTCTTACTACCAAGCATTGTTTCCCAATGTAAATAGCAATGCAATGAGCTGTAGAGCTGTAGCAGTTGCTTTCTCAGCAACTTTGATTTGATCTTCAAAAGAAGGAAGCATTGCTGACCAAATGGATATTTTTCAGATAGATGTATAAATCTGGACCCTTTATTTAGTCAACAGACATGCCAAAAACAAACAATTCCTTCTCTTACAAAGTTATTTCTAGTTAGCCTCAAAGACCTTCAGCTTTAATCAGATACATTACCTCAAGGTTCTTCATGAAGAGTTTCAAAATAATGTACCAAAACTGATAGAAATCCTCTCTCTCAGTGACATTGTTTGGAGTAACATCTGTAGTAACGTGTTAAAATAAACTCCTCTCAGTCAGATGAAAGAACCTAGATGAACAAACTCTGAAATTGTGCAGGGCATATTATTTATTTCCCTTGATGATATAAACATAGCATATAAAACATCACTACAGATTGAACAATGCATGAGGAGCAAAAATAGCTATGTTGTGAAATAAATGTGTTTTGTCTTTGTGGAATATGAAACTGGTATAACTAGCATGTATTCTTTTGCTTTAAAACTTGCCTCTCCCGACCTTTTTCATTGTGCAGAAGATATCACAATGGTAATTTGCCCAGGAATAGCCAATCACAGTGAGAAGCAGTACATCCGCACCTTTGTTGACTATTCGCAGAAGAATGGCTATCGATGTGCTGTGCTAAACCACCTTGGAGCTCTGCCAACTATTGAGTTGACGTCTCCACGCATGTTCACTTATGGTAAATATTGGCTCTTTCATCTTAACCTTTCAGAGTTACTTTGCAACTGGACAAAGTCCTCTAATGTCAAAGCACACTAGATGGTGCCTTCAGAAGCTTGAAAGTGTTGTCTGTGATAAAACCTCCTCCTTTTTGCTAATTCCCAAGCAGGATGACTTACTTGTTCAATTAAAAAAAACAAAACAGTATTCAAAGTAGCAGCTATTACTTGTGCTAAGTCTGCATTAATTTTGTTTCCAAAGGTTGATTCCTAAAACCCCTCTCTTTTACAGTACACTATATTGGGAAACATTGGGAAGGGAAAGTAGTAGGGACAAGATGACTTGGTGAGATAATACCATGATCACCTTGCCAATGTTTTGCCGTATATAATGCTTCACAATGGGATGACCATGAGATAGCAATTGAAGATGCAACCACTATAGCATTACCAGCTTCCCAGCGTCTGTGTGTCCAGTACATTCATCCACCTAGGATGTCCAGTACATTCATCCACCTAGAATCTATTTACTCAGATTCTCTTTGCCAGAAAAGTAATTGATGTGTAACTTTTCAAGATAGCTTTAGAGAGCAGGTGAGCATAAAGCTGATATCTATTAAAGGAGAGTGGGGATCTCTTTAACTGATGTAGGCCTGTTGGCTCTTGTCACATCTTGTATCTCAGTGCTTGTGATTAGAATTTCAAGCCTCCAGGGTGCGGTCTACTGCATGGCTGCTCTTTAATAACCATAGTCGATTCCGCCCTCAGGAGATAATTCTGGAGTGTTGTTGAGCAACCCAAAATGTTGTTGTAAAGCTCTGCACCGCCCCTCCTTCCTATGGGAGTTATGTTCTTTGAGGCTTAGGTATGGTGTTCATAAACAAGGCTTGAAAAACATTTTCAAGAATGAAGATGCGTCCTCCCTACCAAAAAAAGTGCTGTGCAATGTCTCTCCTCCCCAAAGTATTAAATATCAAGCTGTGACACATGTATCCTCTCAGGGGCTGGGAAATCAACTCAGTATATAACAGGCTGAGCATGCCCAGCCACGGAGCTGCATCTGGTCCGAAGCTAGCCACCCTATCCTCTTGTTCTTTTTGGGAAGACATCCTCTGAAAGGAAAGAGATGAAGTGCATCCAAAACCTTAGTATAGGGTTGCCATATTCCCAAAGTGCAGTCCGATTTAAAAAAATTGCAGTCTGATTCCTGGACATGTGGCACCCCTACTTTAGTGCAAAGCTAAGCACCCTTTCCTCTCCCAGAAAAGAAGGCATGCAGGGAAAACGCAAATGAGGCTGCTATATTCTAAGTTTGGGAAGCATGCTGCTTCATAGTCATGGGAAGGTAAAAGAAAGTAAGATGGTGATAGAGCTGCTGCAGCCCCAAGAGAGCTAATGGGAGAAGGGGTTGGGAGCCGAAGAGAAACTGCATCTGTAGCCAAGGGTCCAATATGAAGCTCACTGTCCAACCAATGTCTGAAATGTTTTGCCAAGATCCCCATCTCCCCATATTCTGTGACCCTCCAGAATATGGAGGTGAGAAGCTTGGCAGTAACTGTTTGTGCCCACCTAAGGGCTGACAGAGTATCTCAGAAACCCATGTTACGTTGCTTAGCTGGAACACAACATAGTCCTGTTTCAGTCACTGCAAGCAAGCCCTGGGTATCAGAATGGTATTGGTATTAAGGCTTCTTGGTGCTGTCCCTAACTCTAAAAATTCCTGAAGTGTTATTATAATGCCTCTGAGGGCTGTAGCTCAGATGTAGAGCATCTACTTTGCATGCAGAATGTCTGGGATTCAGTCCTTATAATCTCCAAGAAGGGTTAGGAGAGACTCCATCTTAAACCATGGAGAGCCACTGTAAGTCATTGTAGACCCTACAGAGCTAGATGGACCCCATTGATCTTGAATCGGTATAGGGCAGCTTCCTAGGTTCCTGTAAATGTTTTTAAAGGAGTGGCCATTGACAGTAGAAAATAATAGTCAGGTCATGTTTGCACAGGAGTGCTGTGTGTATGAATACAGTCTTCAGTTCCCAAAAGTTTGTACAAATCGCTGCACATGAAGGATTACAGTCAAATGCACTTGATCGCTCAATAGCTGCTGGAAATCTGGACTGTGTGCAGCAATTTGTGGGGGTTTTTTTTGCAGGGAGGGGGATACTTTATAGATTTCTCTCCCAGTTCACAGTTGGAAGAAATAACAGTGTGTGTAGTATTTTTAGTTACAGCTTTTGGCTGGGACCTGATGACTGCTGAACAGAGAATGAAATATTTTGAAAAACTTGCTTTGATCCTTTAAAAAAGGGGGGGAGTTTGCTGCTGTAGCTGGCAGTTAGAGGCTCTGTTCATATGGCAGTAAAAAAGGGAAGAAAAGGGTTCTTTAGAAGAGCAGGTGTGGGTTTCACTATTAATGTGGGTGTATTCTCCCTCTGTATGATCTTCTGGAATATCACTGTATATGTGCAAAAATGCCCATTGTGCTTCAATAATGAACAATGTTGTTAGAAATGTTGTCTCTTGAAGTGCATATGTGATCTCTAGGGGAAGATTGGGACTTTAGATGCATCTGTGATACGTCATGTTTAATTTTTTTTTGCTGTTCTACAGGTTGCACATGGGAATTTGGAGCCATGGTGAACTACATCAGGAAAACTTATCCTCAATCCAAGCTGGTTGTTGTGGGCTTCAGCCTCGGTGGAAACATAGTGTGCAAATATCTGGGGGAGAACCAGACTAACCAAGAGGGTGTATTGTGCTGTGTCAGCGTATGTCAAGGGTACAGTGCACTGAGGTAAGCTTGGTCTTGTAGAGCAGGAGAAACCTATGGTAGATGTCTAAGGAAACAATCTGCTGGTCATGGAGATATGATACAGATACCAAAAGCTTTCTTTGGGGTTCAGGGGCATAAAAACTTTAGTTGTGTGAAGTTTTGTGACTAAGGTTCGTTTTGAACTTTTTGCACAAAAAGGGGAACTGGGAACTTACAGCAAATTTCATCATTAAAATTTCTGTTGGCATATTCAGTTGCTGTAGGCATTTAGTTGAGAGAAAAGGGTGCAAACCATATACCCAACCTATTGATCTGTACTCTTTTATTCAGTATTAGCAGTCTCTTTTGAAGCTTTGTTGTGGCCAAATTTTCTGATATCTAGTTATGCCATTTCATTTCTGCTAGTATCATTTCTGCTTACAGTTGTGCTGTGTATTTTGGGTTGAGAGCTGGGTTGAACTAATGCTCCCTGCAAACTACTATAACAGATTCCGGGATGTGGGGGAGGCTGCCATTTTTAGCAGAGGAATAGAGTGTGCTTAACCTTGCTAGCATTTTTTCTGCAAAAATCCAGACCTTTTTCAGCTGCCACCTCCCGTTGCATAAACACAAATCTAGAACTCAGGTGTAAAATGGGGATACATTAGCTGGGCAGAGGTGGTTATAATTCAGGAAAGTGCCAGTGGAAAGAATATTAGGTACATCCTTCCCACCTGCTGTTCTTTTGTTCAGAGTCACAGTCTCCCCAAACTACTTTGGCTCTGTGTATTTCCAGTGTTGAACTGAGGCTCCAAACAGGATGTATAGTAGTGTCCATGTGTGCACACAGGAGCTACATATATCCCAAGAGATCAAAAGTGACATTTTTAAAAAGGACCTTAAAGATGCTTGCTTTGTCTGTGCTACTTAGAAGCATGACTCCTATATTATTATATTATATTATATTATATTATATTATATTATATTATATTATATTATATTATATTATATTATATTATATTATATTATATTATATTATTATTCTGCCCTATACCCGGAAGTCTCAGGGCAGTTCACAGAACAAAATCAAAATATAAAACCACAAAATAAATAATCAAAATGAAAACAACAACCCAATAACCCCCTCCCCCCCAACCCCACATTTTAAAAGGGCATAGGATGCCAGTCAAATCAACCAAAGGCCTGGTTAAAAGGAAAGTTTTTGCTTGGCACCTAAAGTTATATAATGAAGGCACCAGGTGAACTTCTCTGGGGAGAGCATTCCACAGATGGGGAACCACAGCAGAGAAGGCCCGTTCTCAAATGCCACCCTCTGGACCTCTCAAGGAGGAGGCACACAAAGAAGGGCCTCAGGAGATGATGTCAAGGTCCTGGTAGGTTCATATGGGAAGAGGTGGTCCTTGAGGTATTGTGGTCCTGAGCCGTTCAAGGCTTTACAGGTTGAAATCAGCACTTTGAATTGGGCCTGGAAACAATTGGTAGCCAGTGCAGTCAGACCAGGATTGGTGTAGTATGCTCAAGCCATCTTGCTCCGGTGAGCAACCTGGCAGCTGAATTCTGCACTAGCTGAAATTTCTGAACCGTCTTCAGAGGCAGCCCTACGTATAACACATTGCAGTAATCCAACCTTGAGGTTACCACAGCATAGACAACAGTAGTTAGGCTATCCCTGTCCAGATAGGGGCGTAGCTGGGCCACCAGCTGAAGCTGATGGACGGCACTCTGAGCCACTGAGGCCACCTGAGCCTTGAGCGACAGCAAAGGATCCAGGAGTACCCCCAAGTAATGAACCTGCTCCTTCAGAGGAAGTGTAACCCCATCGAGAACAGGCAATCTCCACCCATCTGGTCTAGGGAACCACCCACTAACAGTGCCTCAGTCTTATCTGGATTGAGTTTCAGTTTTTTGGCTCTCATCCAGTGCATTACCAAGGCAAATACCACTGCCTCACCTGCAGATGTAAAGCAGAAATAAAGCAGAGTGTCATCGGCATACTGCTGACAATGTACTCCAAACCTCTGGATAACCCCATCCAGTGGTTTTATGTAGATGTGAAGGTTCCACGGGGCTGAAAAGCATTCCCCAAGCAACACCCTCTGGGAATGGCCATCCAAGTAGGACTGGAACCACCGCAAAGTGGTGCCACCCAACCCCTAGTTCGGACAGTTGCTTCAGAAGGACACCATGGTCAATGGTATCGAAAGTATTATAAAGCTAGATTACACTGGAATATTGAAAGATAGAATCTTATATTCTTGCCAGTCTCCAAATGATGAGTAGAGGTTTAGGAAGGGAATTTCTTTTGTGTTCTTTCAGATCTGATTAGATATTTGTACATTTACAGTAATGTTAATTCAGGCAGAGTATGTAGCAACCATGCTTTTTATAGTCCTGTGCGCTGAGGGCAGTGTACTCTGAAAGAAAGGTTAAAAATCGTTTGACCTAACCTTGATGAGCTCTGGTGTATTTTAAGGTCAAAACCCAAGGGGAGGGCACTGTTCTAAAAAACAACAACCAATAATTTATTTCATCACCCACTTGCACAAATGGATTTAGAGTTGGAAGCCTTCCCTAGAATGACATTTAGTATGCAAAGTTCTGCTTATTAGGAAATAAATGCAATTGAAATCCATTAGTTGCAGTACTGTAGCTGTAACTGCACTTTAACTAAAGGATGTTGTATCTGAATGTAAATACTACACAGGAGGCCCTTCTGGTTGGAGAAAGTGTAGAGCAGGAAATGGCAACCTCCATATTAATAGAACACATAGCAATTCAGCTCTGGTTCCAAACTGGACAACAAAGGCTCCCTTTATATTTAAGACTGTGCAGCTGCAGAAATATTGTGGCAGGATTATTTTTTTTTAAGCAAGAGGATTAGAAATTGGAACAACATAAGCTTAATACACCGTGTCTTCTCTCCTCCCCATCTCTAAAATACTTGTCAAACTTTGTTTGAACCTGAGAAAAATGTGAGGATACTGCATGTAACTGCAAGATAGATTTTAGACTTTTACAAATTGCTTCACAAGACTGTGCCACCTTTGGCATGTGTACACATTCAGGGACTGCTATTTTAAAAGGGAGGTGGGTATTGTGCAAAAACCTCTCATTCTTATAAAGTACTAGTTGCTCTGTGTTTTCCTTACTTAGTTAGCCTTGTTTTTTTTAAAAAATAGCAGTTTCAAATACAGTTTTGAGTTCAACTGTCCATGCTCTGTCAATTTTTGTAACGCATGTTTGAAATTACCTGTCGAGACAACATAGAACAACCCATCTCTTCCTGGAAAGTTCTGTTTTGCAAGCTGTTGGCTGTTTTGTGCTCCAGTTTCTAATGCTTTTGTTCCCCCTGCTGGCTGAATCCTTCAATGACACATTTTTCTTATGCATTACTGTGCGTTTGAAAAAGGAAAAAGCTGATTCCTCTTGAAGGTGTGATAGCTTACAGGTGGCCCCTTGAAGTGAATCAAATTAGTTATGTGGAAATGCTGCCATCTATTTGCAGAGTACTTTTTGTTGCTATGACCCTGGAAGCTTGCTTTTCCAGCTTTTAATTAATTTGCCCCATGTCATATCTTTAGGGCACAGGAAACCTTCATGCAATGGGATCAGTGTCGGAGATTTTACAACTTCCTCATGGCAGACAACTTGAAGAAAATCATATTGTCTCACAGGTACAAAATGATGCTCTTTATATTCTAAATGGGCCTCTGTGTCAGCTGATAATGTGCAGTACCATAAATTGTTCTTATGTGTCGCCAAGTTGAGCAGGGTACCAACAAAATTAATTCTCCTCTGAATCAGTAGCTACTGAAGAACCATGTGCATTAGTAACCTTACTTTCAGAAACATCTTACTTAAGAAAGTCTGTGACACTTTGGCTGTGCTTGGGGAAAGGGTGTGAAACTACAATAACTGGTTGTTTGAACAGTTCCAGGTTAGCAGTAGTCAAAGCTTGTAACTGTAGTTGCTGTATTGCTTCCTGTTTAAGCCAGTATGGAAAAACAGCTTTAAGAGACTCTAATTATATATAGGATATAGAACCCCCTTAATTCATCCCAGATAACTAAATATTATGACAACTTAACTAAATATATTAATCTCCCTGTTAAAAGAGCTCTTAGTTGTAAGCATGAGCAACCTTTGGCAGGTTTGAAGGATGGCTTGTTAATCTACAAAAACACTTTTGTCTCCATAATGGATCTTTTGTGCTCCAAGGCCAACCCTCAAACCAAACTTCCTTTTGCACATTTTCTTCTCCACCTCTGCTTTTTGGAGAACATGATCACGCGTCTGATACATAGTCTACAGCACACACCCTCTTGCATTGTTCTCACCAATGCTGACAGGGCTATTGCTTAGTAATGTAATTATCCACAGGGCATAGTGCAGGGAGTGCTAACCTCTGGCCCAGGGGCCTCATTCAGTCCCCCAAACAGATTTTTCAGCCCCTGAAGACCCCATTGCTTTTTGCAGCAGCACAAAGGTGGAAATAAATTCCATCACTGGGATGGGCAGAGAGATTCCTTCTTTCAAGGAGACCAAGGTGGCATACGTGGTTGCACACACACACACTGCCATTTTATTTTTCAGCAACACTGTGAGAAAAATGAGACTGAGAGGTCTGGCCCAAGTTAAGTCAACACCAGCAAGCTTCATGGCTGAGCAGGGCTTTGAACTGGGATCTACTGCTCTAAGGCCAACTTCCTGACTACTGCAGTACACTGATTCTTAAGCACTTCTGACTCAATTTTACTCCATTTATTTATTTATTTATACCCCAGAGTATTAGAAACACGATAAAACATCAAACATTAAAAACTTCCCTAAACAGGGCTGCCTTCAGATGTCTTCTAAAAGCCAGATAGTTGTTTATTTCCTTGACAACTGATGGGAGAGTGTTCCACAGGGCGGGTGCCACTACTGAGAAGGCCCTCTGCCTGGTTCCCTGTAACCTCACTTCTTGCAGTGAGGGAACCGCCAGAAGGCCCTCAGAGCTAAACCTCAGTGTCTGGGTTGAACGATGGGGGGCGCTCCTTCAGGTATACTGTTTGTATCTGCACTAGTTTCTGCACCAATGTCAAAATCTGTGCCAGTATCAAGTCTTCAGGGCTGAACAAAACTGCCTTTTGTATTTTTTTTCACACGGAACATATTCAGAATTGTATTGGAGATGACAGTAACATGGATCTTAAGATCTGTGTCAACATAAAGCAATTTATGAAGTAACCTTCAGATCAGCAGTAAACCCATAGAGTAGGTTCTCTAATAGTTACAGTATGTCTGTGTTTCATACTCACTCACTTCATTCTCTATGTTTCAGACACACCTTGTTTGCTGAGAGCCCTAAAAAGCCTCAGAGTTTATTAGAGTCAGACTTGAGCAGACTTCACACAGCAACATCCCTTATGCAGATTGATGACAGTATCATGAGGTATGGACATCAAGAAGCACATTTGGTAACTCTCCCCTGTCATTTAGACCTTCCTGAAATGGAGGCTGTTGTTACCATCATTATGCATTTAACTCCCAATTCTTTCTTGATCTTATTGTTTACATGTTTGTCTTGCCTCTTGTTCGTTAGACTTTTAAAAATGAATTTACCATGCTGTAAATAGCAAAGTTGTTGAGTGAGTAAAATTAGGGTGCAGGGTGACTAATCGGACTATGCAGTTGAGGTTCTACAGTGTTTTTGTGAAACATATTTTAAGCCAGTGCTAGAAATCTTTTCTGAATGCTTAGAAAACAGTGATCCTTGTCATCTAATTCCTTTGGCAAATTCCAATAATTTGAGTTACTTGGTGGTGCTACAGAAACACCTGAGGGGTGCTGGTAAAAGTTCATCAGAATAGAGCCAGGAGTGTCATTTTGTTAGAAGCACCAATGCCCCCAAATGCTAGCACCAGTGCTGAATCACTGTCAGTTACGGTATAGATGGAAAATGAAGCCGGTCTGAATGAAATGTGTATTTTAGATTTGAAGTTGCATCAAATTCTTCATATACTGATTTGCCAGTAGCCATTGGCATAAGCAAAAAGTTGTGATTCCTTGTGATCAGTGCTTACCACTTTCTACATATTGTGTTACATAGCTGAACTTCTGTCATGGAGTTTCAAGGGTAGGTTTTCCTGTAGAAACTAGATAAAGCCTTCGCTGCTTAGCCTTAGTTTCCCCTACACCCTATAGTGATATGGCAAGAAATCAACCCTGTCCTCAGAGGACACCCTCCTTTTTTTGGCTGCACACTTGTTCCTCAGTAAAACTTGCATTCCCAAATAGGCGGACTAGGAGTTGCTATACCTCCTATGTGTGTTTCCTTGCTTGTTTTTGCTTGCTTCTGTTACTTCATCCAAGGAGTGCTGGAATGTATTGTACACAAATAATTCGTAGGATGGCCTGTTTATGGCTCATGACCAGTACAAATAATATTTAGGGTGGCTGGGAGTAATATGAACATCAACATTACGTTCTACTAGTTAGGTAGGGGATTGACTTCTGTTCTTAGAAGAACTTGGGAGCCTGATGTTGCATTTAAAGAGGGGCTAGTAATATAATTAGTTTTAACTTCCTTAACTTAGGGGTTCTGCAGTTAAATCGGAAAGGATGTTTGCAGCGTATTTGATATGGTACGGTGTGTGTACACTCCTTTCCACATATTTGTCTTACTGCTTCATTGCCTGGTATTTTGTTCCCTAGCTAATTGTTTACTAAGTAGCCACATTCTTCTTTTGATGCTTTTTTTCTGCAGGCCAGACAGTCTTGGGGAATGGAATTTAGATATTAAAGCTAAGAACAAGAGTAACATATAAATAGTTCCATATTCTCTGGATGTTTCACTAGATAGTTCTTTTGAAAGCCGAAGCAGAATGTTGGCTTTAACTTGTACAGAAGTAATCATTTCAAGTGTCTTATTTGGAGAACTATTGTAATCCTGTGTATAAGAATTAGAAGAAAATATGTGTGATTCAATAACAAGAAAATCTCTAAATGCTTAAGCTTTCTTTTTACTGTGTCTCAGGAAGTTCCATGGCTACAGCACCTTAAAGGAATACTATGAACAGGAGAGCTGCCTGCATTACTTGCAGAAAGTAAGTTGATATGATATTGTTACTCTAGTTTTTGACATGCACCACATATGTCAGTATGTGAGATTTGTGGTGAGATGGAGAACGTCCCCATGTGCTTCTAGCCAAGTTTATAGCACATGTTGCTGAATAGTAGTTCTTTATGTGGGGTCATCATAAATTAGCAATAATTTTCCTTGCCTTGGAAAGTATGCTTATTTGTGGTATGGTCAGCAAGTGGAAATATGCATATCTGTGAAATTTTTACAACCAGTTTATTATCTTTTGAAGAGACTAAAGCTCCTCTATCTTATGGTCAGGTACTCGGAGACCAACATTTCTTATAGAATCTATTTATCTATTGTTTTTCTGTAAGGCAATTTCTGATTAACTTCTATGGAATAGGCTACATATGCTGTCATTAGTGCTCCCCCCAATTCTGTTTCCGTTTTCCCTAAATTTAGAAAGCAGCAGATGTCTGTCACTGGAAATGTTAAGTTTAAGTCACCGTAGCCAATTCTACACTCTTGAGTTTTATACTAGTTCAAAATCTTTTCCTCCTATAGCAAAACAGTGAATTGGTTTTGCCTCAAACGCAGCACTGAGAAGATATGCTATTGACTGCTGCTTGTAGTAATAAAAGCTTTCTGTGACAGAAATCACTTACAGTAGTGCTAAGGAGCCCCTCCATCAATTTTAAATGTGCATTATCTGAACAGTGGTGTTTCTGCAGGTTCAGGGCACCTACAGCACTTGATGTACTCAATTGTGACTTCATAACTAGACTACAAACAAGATTGTGTTCCAACACAGAATTCTTTTTTTTTTAATCTGCAGATCTTTGTTCCCCTCTTGCTGGTTAATGCTGCTGATGACCCTCTGGTGCACGATAGTCTCTTATCAATACCAAAAGCCCTCTCAGGTGAGCTGAAAGCTTCAGTAAATAGATATCTGCAAGGCAGTGTAGCGTTGTGATAACCTAAAGATAGCCTTGGAGGGCAGAAGGCATGTTTGTTTTTCCAGACAAACTTGTCACCTATGCATGTGTCTCATATACTATAGAACCATAATGTGCATATTCTTTACAGAGTCCAAAAGGATAGCCCCCTTCCCCAAGGAGTTTGCAACCTAAAATTTGACACTAAAGGAGCAGTAGAAGAGGGTAATGGGGTATCTTACTTTCTAGAAGGATCAGTGGGAAATATCCAGCACAGACCTGATTTCATGTAGCTTGCATCTTGACTAATGCAACTGCCTTATAACTGGAGTATCATGCCTACCTGGAACACAGGTGGTTGTATATACATTTTCCAGTCAAAATAATAGAGTATAAGTGACGTGGGTGGCACTGTGGGTTAAACCACAGAGCCTAGGGCTTGCCAATCAGAAGGTTGGCGGTTCGAATCCCCACAACAGGGTGAGCTCCCGTTGCTCGGTTCCTGCTCCTGCCAACCTAGCAGTTTGAAAGCACATCAAAGTGCAAGTAGATAAATAGGTACCACTCCGGCAGGAAGGTAAATGGCGTTTTTGTGCGCTCCTCTTGTTTCGCCAGAAGCGGCTTGGTCATACTGGCCACATGACCCGGAAGCTGTACGCCGGCTCCCTCGGCCAGTAAAGCGAGATGAGCGCGCAACCCCAGAGTTGTCTGTGACTGGACCTAATGGTCAGGGGTCCCTTTACTTTTTATACCTTAAACCTGAGGTTTTACTGGACAGAGTACTGTACTTTGGTAAGATGCAAAACGTGTTGAGTTGTAAACTTTGTTTTTTCACCCTATGCAGAAAAGCGGGAGAATGTCATGTTTGTCTTGCCATTGCATGGAGGTCACCTGGGTTTTTTTGAGGGTGCAGTACTCTTTCCTGAACCCCTCACCTGGATGGATAAGCTGGTGGTCCAATATGCCAATGCCATCTGTCAGTGGGAGAAGAATAAATCACAATGCTCCGATACGGAACAATCATCTGGCCAAGAATAAACAGTTCCAAAGACTTCAGGTTGTTTCACCTTCAATCCCCATCTTCTGGAACTCTTAATCTCTTCTGCTTTTCCAGACCTAACTTCTGAACACCTTGAACTTGGGCATTGACCATAGTGTTTCATGCCAAAGTAGAGCTACAGCCAGAGAGGCTAATGACTGGCACTGAGCAAGTCGGGAGTATATTTGATCATTTGCAGTACAGTTGTGTATTGGAAGAACTGATGCACTGCATTGGTGGGTTGCCATCTATAGCTTGCTTCAAGGTTCTGAAACAAGTGCAACAAAAGAACATTTTTGAAATTAGCAAGAAGTTTTTGTGCTCTTGACCATCTGTTCACACTTTCACTGATAGAAACTGAAACAAAAAAACCCACTTCTGGTTTTTGCAAAACTTGTCTAGCAGTCAGTGATGTGCGTTAGGAGTTACAGTCTGTTTGTGGTTGCATTTTTTCCCTCCCCACCTGGGGGGAGACATCTATATCTATCTGTAGAGGAAATCAGTCGTAGTTCGCTCTGCAAGTCATCGGAAAGGCTGTCCACAAAACAAGGGGAAAGTTGAAAGAATTTTGAGTTTCCGGAATTGCATCCCTTTGAGAAGGGGGGTGGGGGGGCTTGCCCTTTCTGATTAATGCACTTCGAGGGTTTAGATTGCTTTGAAAGTGTTTGATGTGTAATCAGCACTACAGTTGCTCCAGAATTCTGGAGTGATGGCTGGGTGTGTACAGTCACATTTTGCTTTTTGTTGAGACTTGGCTCAAAGATGGCTTCTGGGTTGATCAGTCCAGTGGATTCCCTGTTGTGTTACTACTCGAGACTAAACAAGTAGCCTTGTGATACTTGCCTTTTCTAGTATAAGGAATTTTTATTTTGACACAAGACATTTGTGTGCTCTTAACCCAGGCCTTTTAATACGGTCTCCGAATGGAAGCCACTTGCTATCAGTTTGTAGGTGGCCCTTTTTTTGTGTTTTGTTTTCTAGAGTACTTCTTAGCAAATCTATATGTATACTCTTAGGAACTTTTTGTGTGTGTGAAAGAGAGAATATAATATCCATCTATGCTTTTTTTTTTGTCTTGCCCACATTTCATGTCTGCTAGGGAAGAACATAATAGATAAATAAATTAAATCCCTAGACTTCTAAAGCGTTGAACTGGCTATTTGCAGTCAGTATGCCTTGCCTTAGAGGAGATGGGGATTTGGTGTCTACAATACTGAAATGCTTAAAAGGAAAAAAAAAGTTCTGTATCTAATGCATCTACAGTTACTAGATTATATAGGAAAATCTGATGAGTCCAGTGTTCTGACTTGTCTTTCAGAGCAAAGACACCAACAGAAATTTGGTGAATGATGCATTAGGCTGAGTTACAGTAAAAAGGTTTTTTTTTACTACCACACAATAGAGAGACATATTTCTTCACTGAGCTACAGAGTTTCCACCCTGGAAGAAAAATATTCAGCCATATATGTATTAATAAGATTTTTTAAAAATCTGATATTTAGATTACTTTTCTATTAAGACAGTGGAACATTGTAGTAAGACACTGCTTCCCTTCAGAATTGTCAGCTCACTGTTGCCTCCTTGTGGTCCCTTTCACCTCTTTTTGCAGGAGTTCTCACGCACCCCATTTTTCATAACAGTTAGCACTTTATTGTTTAAACCTTTTTGGTTTTGTTTTTCAAGGCACTTTAATTATAGTGTGATTTTTTTTTAAACATGGATAGGAGTCCTTTCTGAACTTGGATGCTTCATAGAACATATCCTGGAGCAGCTTTGAAATTCAGAAAGGTGTATGTTGAGTTTTCGGGGGTTATTCTCTTCTCTTCTAGTTTTATTTATTGAGCAATAATTAGCTACTGTAGCAGAGGTGCATTTCTCACATCAGGAATAAAAACTCCTTCAGCCTTAGTTCCGCAACCTTGACATGTCTGGCAAGCTGTGTAGAACTCATGTTCTACCCCCTCAAATCTGAGGGAGTGACCAAGCCTAGCAAGGTATGATTTGGCCAGTGCTTATGGCTCTTTCCTTTTCCTCAAAGAGTTGGCTCTCCATTCTTTTTCAGTATGTTATTCTTTGGAATTTTCTTCTATATCCATAAACTGCCAAAATCCTACGTAAACCCCAGTGTGGGGATGAAATTATAGGTACATAAGCAGTGCAGGTCACTATCTAGAGTCTCCTTTCTGTTTGAGTGGAAGTAGATGTTGAAATCATTTTTAGTTACTGCAAATATATATTGGAAGTGAATGTAGCTTCTTTACCCCCACTTAAAATTTAGAAAGTTAGCTATGAGAGTGTCTGTTTCACATCAGTCTCTACAATATTAGTTTTTTCCTCTTTAGTGTGCAGCTGTTTTGCCAAAAAGAGTTTGCCTAGCAGCGCATAAGCATAGAGGTTCCTCTAGACCTGCCACTGAGAGCCATCTTTCTCATCTGCCCCACTTCTGGTTTCTCTTTAGATCATATAAATCTCATCTGCCTCACTTCTTAGCACATGGGTGCTAATTCCCATCTGTGGGAATTTAACACTACCATTGACTTCTACCCAAGTAAGACATTTTTGATGCATTTAAAAGGGAAACTGCCTTTTTCACAAAGGAAAGGCTTTTATTACCTTCTGCTTGAAGCTGGATGTGAGGATGCAATTATTTGTAAAGGGCCCTTCAGCTATGGAACTAGTTTTGCACCTGAACAAGAAGATGAGTTGATGCCTGCTTTTGATGGCACTCCAGTGTTCATATTTAGGCATTCTTAAGCTTCAGTACTCAGGGATCACATGGCAATGCACCTATGTAATACAGCCTTTTCAAAGAAGATCACTTCAGTGGTTAAAATTCTTTTAAATGGAGGAGAGCATGAACCACTCTTGTCTAAAACTATCAAACCCTTGAAAATCATTAGTGCTCTTATGAAATGTTGGAAGGGATCCCTTTTCCCTACACACACACACACACACACACACACACACACACACACACCAAAATGTGGAGCTGTTACAGAGTCTTTAGTTCTCACTAACATGGCCATATAGAAATTTGGAAACCTATTTTGCCCCATAACACTGCCAGTGAGACCATAAAATTGAGGTTCTCAGTCTGCTTGATAGACACACTTGGGGATACACTTAATGCTCCCCACCCCCCAGAAAAAAACCCAGTAGGGGAAAGAACGAGTTAACTTGATCCAACAGGAGGAAGTGGCTTTACAAATTCCATTTTAAAAATATATGTGATTCTGACTTTCAGTTAGTATTTTCCAGTAAATCTGTGATTCCGCTGTAATGCATCTCCCTGCTTATCAGTAGGCTAGACTTCAGCCCCCCCCCCGAAAGATATTACATGGAAACAAACAAACAAAAACAAGGAAGCATCCAGGACACTAACATTTCTTCCATCCCGTTGTTTTTGCCAGTAAATTTGACCTTGGTGATGCTTTCTGTGTTACGATTTGCTGTTTGTAACTGTGCATAGGAGCTCACCAGATCTTGTTACTTAAAAAAAAAAAAAAAGCAGCACGCCACTTCAGACCTTTCTGTTTGAGGTGATCTGTTGCCATCAATTGGTTTGCCACGTGGTAAGAGCTGCCATGTTCAATTATTTTCAAAGCAGATTTCATCAGATGAAAGCATAAAGCAGCTCTTCACTGGTAACATCTGCAGCTTTCTGTAAGCTGTGCATCTATTTCAACATTCATATCTTCACTGTTTTGTTGATGCCTGCACTAAAGTGGCCTGGTTGTGGGTGAAATGTTTGTATTCCAGATATTCATGGACTTTTAAGGTTGGGCATCTTTTTAAGATTGGCTTCGGTCTTTTTGTGAAGGCTTATATTACTAGGTAGCAGGTCATGTTTACAACTCTCACTTTTTTTGTCCCAGACTCATGCTGAAAGTGTTTGGTATATTCTTTTCTGAAAGGGCATGCCCTACATTCAGTTACACAGACTGAGGTTAGCAGTTTTCTTCCAATTGTATTGTCATTGGCCTTTGAGTTTTCTGCCAGAATAGAACTTCCAACTCCCTGTCTGGGGACTCATATCATAGGAAAGCATCTCTACAAGGAGAGCTCCAGGTGTGTAATAATAGCCAACAAGATGGTTGTAAAGTATCTGAAACACACCACCGGCCCCCTCCCATATATCAGTTGCCTAAGCAATCCTCCTTAGCTACATGTTATGCAGACCTCTTAGTCGCACAGCAGGCACACTTATTGCCAGTGATATAAATGAGGGCGGAAAGTAGCCTGCTGGTTGTGTACTGAGCAAGGTCTCCATTGAAAAGGGGTGGTGGGTGCCATGCAACGCTGCTGGAGTTTTGTGGCCTTCGTACTATTCTAACGTCTTGTTTCGCTGTCTCCACATGTTCCTTATCTGGAATTGTTTTCTTTTTAAAATCTCCTTTGCCTTGAAGCGCCTCTGGTTTGGTTGCTTGACAAAATGAGATGAAATCAGCCGGGTGGAATGCGGGGGCAGTGGGATCTTCCCCCCCTTTTTAAAATCAAGAACTGTACTGTATCTCATTGAAGCATCTGGTGTTCTGTTCTTTTTGCTGGTTACATTAAAGGGCACAACCATGAAAGGGCAGCATTTATAAAGCTGGAACTGAGATTTGGTATCCCCCCCCCCCCGCTTTTTTCCCATTTTGCAACCAGAGCAACCATCCCTATTTCCTTCGTGCAAGACATTTCCTCAGTTTCTGGGACCACCAACCTTCCAGCACTTTTGCTGGTTCAAATCCTTGTAGAGTAACCCATTGTTTCAAAATTCCTGAGATGGGGATTCACTGTTTTTCAGCATAATTTTTTTTGCAACTCGCAGGAGTTATTATTGTGCTATATGCAGCAGAATCTCTGCTTGTAGCAAACAGCCTTTTCCAGAATTGAAGTACAGTAGGTTCAGTTCCAGATCAATGGCTGATAAAAGCCTATGCAGACATCACGGCTTAATTTGTGTGGCTGTTTCGTACTGGGAACCTCAAGAACTTAATCTGCCATTGAGATTCATCAGTGTAGTGTGTTAGAATCTGTGAGTCTGTCCGTTCAATTATTTCATCACAGCTATTTCGATTGCATTTGATAATTAATTCATAGATTCGTTCTGACAGCCTTTCACCTTATTTAAGAAAGCACAACTTTAAAACATAAACACCCCATTTTTCTCCTGAACACACAGAGGAATATCCGAACACCTCAGGAAGCTAGACCTGTACCTGTGCGCTCTTTGATTTCTGTCACTGCAGCTGCCTTATTGGAGTGAGTTGAGTGTTTGGTTTTTTAGGGTTTTTTGTTTTTTTTAAAGAAAATGTCTCTTCAACCTCAGTTTTTTCTTTTTTTCCTTTTTGGTAATTTTTGCTTCCAGACAGACATTTTGGAAAACATCACTTTCACATTCCTAATTCCTTTGGAAACAAAAATGCTGCCCTGAACAGGTTTCATGTGTGTAAGTGACTCTCATGGTTGCTGGTTCCTTTCTTGTCTCTTAGGAACCAGTTGCTGCTGAGATGAAAATTTGCAACTAGCAATGCAATTTTTCTAAATCTGCTAACGTTTCAAGTTATTAAAAGTGTGTCCTTGATCTTTTTTTCTTAATTTTTTTTGTTCTGTGTGTGATAAACAGAGTCATGCGGAACAGAGTAATTTTGTTATATTTGATTCAATGGAATTTCTTTGCTTAAAAAAATAAAGAACTTATTTGAGTTCAGAACACGTTGTTTTGTCTGTCATTGGTTTCAACTAGCATAGGAGGTACAAAATGGAAGTGATATTATGACAACTATTCAGGGTGGATTGATTTTAAATCATAATTTTAAACCAGCAAGGGGGCGGGGAAACTGATCTGCAAGGAAATCTGACTACTAAACCAAGTTTAGTTTACAGCAAAGTAGAGTATTAGTTACAGTTTCATTCCTATACCCAGGCCTTGAAGCTCTTTGTCACATAGTATACAGTGGTTTAAGAACACCTTAGTTTATGAACAACTTGGATTAAGAATGCTGCAAACCAGGAAGTTGGTGTTTTGGTTTGTGAACTTTGCCTTGGACTAAGAGCATGTTTCACTTCCTGTTGAATGTGTTCCATTTGTAAATTGAGTCCCCCGCTGCTATGGGAAAGATCACCTTGGTTTAAGAACGCTTTGGTTTAAGAACGGACTTGCAGAACGGATTAAGTTTGTAAACCAAGGTACCACTGTACATTGTGCATGCTTTCCTTAAATAGATAGCAATGAAAATCCCATACAAGCTCTTTCTACATGCATCTTCCATAACATCTGTGAGGTTGGGTGTGAGAATTCAGGAACCTGTCCACTGGACAAGTCTTCTTTCCACACTTGCTCATTTCTGTTTTATGCCTTGGCTAGCCCAACCCAACCCTTGCAGAACCAGCAGCAAACAAAAATGACTGCTATGTGTCTGTGATTAGCATTTTCCTTTCATTTGCCACTTGGTTTTTGTGAGGATTGAACTGGCCAAAGCACAGCAAAAGAGAAAAATCTGGGAGTCACTGGGCAGACTAGAACAGTTTGTTTCCATCTAACAAAAATGAAAATGTCTGTGCATGGCACAGCAGATATTTAAGTATACATATTTTGAGAAATAATCACATTGATTCTTCATTTACATGGAAAAGCCTCTTAACTCGCAATGTATCTAGTGGAAGCATTGCTACCCCTACAGTTAATCTTTGAACTGAGTCAACTGTACTGGTAACATGCTTATATCCAGATTTAATATTAACCTAGTTATTTAAGAGAAAAGAAGCCTAGAAAAAGAGACCTGGGGGGAGGAAGTACAGCATTGCAGAGATGCACAATGCTTCAATTCACAAATTGATCTGAAATAACCATCCAGATTTGGAGCTTGTGGCTTCTAGTCAACAACACACAACAAACTGGCTTTTTGTACTGCAACCTACTTAAGCCCCCAGAAATTCTAGGAACCAAGCTGTACATGACCCACAAAATCATGTGCTGCTCTTGGTGGGCTCTGTCACAGCAGACTGCAGGTCTGCATTGCTTACTCTAAATTCCCCGCATTTGGGAAAACATCAAGTCAAAGGTAGTGGTGCAGCTGGAACTCCTTTCTATAACTTGCTGGGGGAGATGCTTATTCCATATACTAGTTATAAGGGTGGTGGAGTGATGGGTGCTTCTTTTATTTCTGTGGGAAACCTTAACCTGACTTAACATGGGTGAATTCATCAGAAAGAGTGGCAGAGGGACACTTGATTCCATCCACATCCCATATTAATGCCTCTGGGTAGGGTGAGATTGTGATCGGTAGCTCAACCAGCTTCCACCCCACTCTCCACTCTGAAAGACCCCTGTCTTCTCTGCAGCATCAGAGTAGATATCCTGTTTGGCTTGAGTGGGAGCCAGTGGTCTAATGAATGCACCTCTTGTAGGCTTCTTCAGAGCTTTTTCTGTTTCAGAGGGACCCCTGCTGGTTTGCTTTACAAATCAAACAGTCCTGGTATTTATCTAGAGGAAGAGGAAGAGGAGAGAGGTGGGGATTGCTGTAGATCTAATTTCATAGAACAAGGAAGAGAAGCTACTTTTCTTTGGGTAAGCGTGTCTGCTTTCCAGCACTGCTGGTGCCTCTTGCCTTAATGAGCAAAAAGGGGAGTATGTCTGAAGCATGGGTTGTATGAATGAAATTGGTCAACTGATCATATCACTACCCTCATCTGAAATTTAGTATTCAGAGAATACAGCGGGTCTGTGTGCAGTAAAAATGAAAAATCTGGCTGAGGCAACAGTAAACCTTGCCACAGATTTGTTGCTGGGCGCCTGTGACATGCGTACGATGTGCGCCAACCCCCAACACCCCCAGACTTGGGTGCAAGACAGCGCCTCTGTCTGGGGCCTTGGAAACCAGCATGGAGGACCAACAAAGACTATGGAAATGAAGAAGTAAAACAAGATGGGGAAAGTTTTTTTCAACCTGAGGATTACATTTTCTTCTGTGCAACCTTCTGGGGCCCACATGCCATTGGTGGTCAGGGCCAGAGGTAAAAATGGGCAAAGCAATGAATGAATTTCTTTTATACCATAGACTAGTTTCTAAACACATTCCCCTTTGGCCTCATCCAGGCAAGCAAGAAGCATTTTCAGAGTTCAAGGATATGTTCCAGCCAGGCAAAAACCCTCAGGGAAGATGCAAAGCAGGGCTGTTGAGGGCTGTGACTGGTGAGAGTCTTAAGAGCCAGATACAGATGCCTGAAAGGTTGTATTTTGGCCCTCAAGCCTCTGGATCTCCATATCTAAAGTAAATCAAACTCGTGATGGGGGGGGGGAATAACTTTGTGGATGTCTTTTCTAGGAAGAAGAAGAGTTTGGATTTTATATCCCGCTTTATCACTACCCTAAGGAGTCTCAAAGCGGCTAACAATCTCCTTTCCCTTCCTCCCCCACAACAAACACTCTGTGAGGTGAGTGGGGCTGAGAGACGTCAAAGAAGTGTGACTAGCCCAAGGTCACCCAGGAGCTGCATGTGGAGGAGCGGGGATGCGAACCCAGTTCACCAGATTACGAGTCTATTGCTCTTAACCACTACACCACACTGGCCTGGAGCGTTTTCTGATGGTGAAGCCACTTCATTGTCTCCACAAACCTCAAAGCACATTCATTGATACAATTTCCAATGAGCTATTTCTGGGTCTTTTGCTGAAGTTGCATTCAAAACGTTGAAAACATGTTGAAGGCATTTCTCCTCTCCCAGTGGCTGCCATTTCCCATCTTTCACCTTTTGCCCAGGAGTGATAGAGAGGGATCTCCCTCTGTGTGTGTGTGTGTGTGCGCGTTGTGAATCGAGGAAGTGCAGAAAACTCTCTGAATGTGGGATCACCCACAGAATCCAGCTTCCTAAGAATTTAAGCTTTTAATTCCTTAAAACAACAGCAGCAGCTTTTTTAGGAGCATACACTTGAACATCTTGATCAATGCCTTCTGAAATCTTTGAAGCCAGAGGAATTTCACATTAGGATTTCTAGTGGTTGGAGTATGGGGCCTTAATGCCATCTATAGATCATGGCATGGTTGCTAGGAACACAAAGCATGTAAAATAGCACAAATTTACTGACAATATTCTGCAAAAAATTCAACCGTAAGTAATTCTCACAGGCCGCACAACTGGGCTTCTTAGAGAATTTTGGTTTCTCCAAAGCACAGAGAAACTCGGCAAATGTTGCTTTTTGTGACTCACAAATGAAGAAAAACACCCTTGCTGCTGTTGGTTTTTTTTTATTCTGTATTGAAAACAGTCCTTGGCTTGTGTGCTGCTGCAGTAATGGACTGTGGCTGTGCCATTTGCTCTGCCTTTGTGACAGCTTTGTCTGTTTCCTCTTTCCTTAGCCACTTGCCCCCCAAATCCAGTGACACCTGGGCTCTAAAATACATAGCTATATGTGGGTGCACACTTTCTTCCCACCATATTAGGGCAAGCCAGTAAATCTATGAAGGCACATCTCAACTACTTGACTACCTGGGTGCTTGGTCAACAAAGCTTGTACTGCCTCATCTAGAATGTCCCCACCACAGACCATCTCTCTTCTTCCTTCCCCCTCTCTTTCATTCCATGTTCTTGTTTTTCCTGGCTGGGGGTGAGGTAATAAAAGGGAAAAGGATTATTCTTGAGAGAAATGGCAGGGGACATTTCATTGCTCTACTGCCATCTGGTGACAAAGAATGAGAGAGAGTGGCAAAGCAATGTACACCCAGATTTTATGGCCACAACAGATCTTTCAACCAAAGCTACGTTTAACAGGGTGGCTGGGGGACACCTCTGCGCCCTATCTTCTATGCCAAGATGTTGCTATTTAAAGAGCTGTGTCTTCAGCATCAGGTCGGGTCCCAAAAAGCAGCTCCGCGGTGACTTTGCCGTCATATTTGGGCAGATTGCCCCCGAAATCTGCTGGCAGGATATCGGCATCAATCTCTCGGTAGAAGGTGTCGAGCTCATCGCCATGCACAAACACCTGAGTGCAAAAAGGAAGGCAGAAAAGTTGAGCTGAGAGATGCTGCGTAACTGGGGGCAGAGTTCAGCTATTTGAGCTATTATGTGATATATAACAGGGGACGTGGGTGGCGCTGTGGGTTAAACCACAGAGCCTAGGACTTGCTGATCAGAAGGTCGGCGGTTCGAATCCCCGCAACGGGGTGAGCTCCCATTGCTTGGTCCCTGCTCCTGCCAACCTAGCAGTTCGGAAGCACGTCAAAGTGCAAGTAGATAAATAGGTACCGCTCCAGCGGGAAAGTAAATGGTGTTTCCGTGCGCTGCTCTGGTTTGCCAGAAGCAGCTTAGTCATGCTGGCCACATGACCCGGAAGCTGTATGCTGGCTCCCTTGGCCAATAAAGCGAGATGAGCGCTGCAACCCCCGAGTCGGCCATGACTGGACCTAATGGTCAGGGGTCCCTTTACTTTACTTATGATATAGAATGATTTGAAATATATGTTTAAAATAACCTTGGCTTAAAAAAAAACCCTGAAGCTTTCCTTTTAGGAATTATAGGTGCCGAAATCCCAAAGGAGCAGAAAAGACTATGTAAGCAACCACAGCTGCGCAGATGTTATCGGCCCAGAGATGGAAATAAGATAAAGCCTTCTACCAGAGAAGAATGGCAGATGAAGTTGATGGACTATGCCGAAATGGCTAAAATGACCGGAAAAATCAGAAATCAGGAAGACCAAATTTTAATAAGGAATGGGAGAAATTTATAACTTATCTTAAGGACCATTGTAAACAGCTAAAATCGTTAGCAGGATTGGAATATCATTTGTAGCTTAATGGTGAATTTTGGACACAATGGAGAGGTAGATTTGGATCATCATAAAAGATGCAGGAGGGAATCATTAATAATAGGACCCACAAAGTGGAGGAGGGAAGTCCAAGACATTCATCGGAATTTTGTTTTTATTTTCTATGTTCAATACATGACTAAAATTTTAAATCTGAAAAACCAAATAAATTATGTATGTATGTAAAAAATTGATTCTCAGCTATCATTTCAAAAGCAAAACGTGTTTCTAGCCCATATGACTGAGTGGCTGGATATAATATCAACAAGTGATGCAAAATCGTAACACCAGGAGTTTGCTACCCTTGCAAGCAGCAGCTAGGTGTGGGGAAACATTTGGCCCTCCAGATGTTGCTGAACTACAGCTCCCATTATCCCTGACCATTGACCATGCTTGCTGGGGCTGATAGGAGTTGCAGGCAGTGTGGTGTAGCAGTTAGCGTGTCAGGCTAGAATGTGGGAGACCAGGGTTCAAATCCCCACTGGGCCATGATGCTCCCTGGGTGGGGGGGACCTTGGATCAGTCACTGCCTCTTGGCCTAACATAACAGGGTGGTTGTGGGGATTAAATGAGGAGGGGAAGAACCATGTACACTACCTTTTGCTCGTGGAGAAACATGTGAGATACAAAAGTTGTTGTTTTATCAATAATAGATCAGCAGCATCTGCCGGGCCAAAAGGTTTCCATGCCTGCAATTCCTGGCAGAAGATGCCCAATCCCAGTAACATCTCATTTCTGCCCTGGCATCCTTGACTGACAATGCTGTATTCGTCTTCTCATTGCTCCTTACCCTTCTGCGGCATAACTCACCCTTTCCAGCAGTTTGTTTTTCAGGAACGGTTTCACCACGTTGTAGGTTGTGGTGAAGTACCACGGCTGGTGGATGAAGTGGACGGCCTTGAAACGAGCTGGGAAAGAATCCTAGGGATTTCCAAAAAGAGCACATGGTTAAGGCTGCCAGCCGCAAAATAATAATAATACAGTGGTACCTCTGGTTGCAAACGGGATCCGTTCGCAACATGAGCAGAACTTCTGCGAATGTGCCTGACATCATTTTGCACGTCTGCGCATGCGCGAGCAGCGAAACCCGGAAGTAACCCTTTCCAGTACTTCCGGGTCACAGCGGGACGCAACCTGAAAACACGCAACCTGAAGCAAACATAACATGAGGTATGACTGTAGTGCAAAGGTGAGACAGAGCAGCTAGGCAGAGGGGACTTTTATTGCTTCAAAAGCCTGATTTCTCCTTTTTGGATGGGTGGAGGAAGCGAAGCAGTTCCACTAAACCACCACTGAGGGCTGTGCTCTTTGTATGGATGTAAAGGGTACTTTGTGTCCAGGGGCCAAATACAGTGGTACCTCGGGTTACATACGCTTCAGGTTACATATGCTTCAGGTTACACACTCCACTAACCCAGAAATAGTGCTTCAGGTTAAGAACTTTGCTTCAGGATAAGAACAGAAATCATGCTCTGGCGGCACGACGGCAGCAGGAGGCCTCATTAGCTAAAGTGGTGCTTCAGGTTAAGAACAGTTTCAGGTTAAGAACAAACCCCTGGAACGAATTAAGTACTTAACCCGAGGTACCACTGTACTCCATCCATTGTTTTGGACACTTTGGACAGTCATACCCCTCACTCAAGCACTTTCCCCCCTGGCTTGAATGTGTCTCAGAACTGTGATAATGGCTGTGTAGGCACCATGAATTTAAAGCACATTTTCCTGCCAAGGAATCCTGGGAACTAGTTTTGCTATGGGTCCTGGCAACTGTAGCTCTGTGAGGGGTAAAACTACAGTTCCCAGGATTCTTGGTGGAAGGTGTACTTCTAATCTCTGGCCTGTACACAGACAAAATCTCTTGCTTGACGGGATATAGGGTGGAAACGGGAAGGGTGTCAACTGTTGGGTGGCTGGAATGTAGCCGCCTGTGCAAAAAGTTAAGAGTTTTCATCCATCATTAAATTGTAGAATTGGAAGAGGCCCCAAGAGTCATATATTTCAACCCCCTGCAATGCAGGAATCTCAGCTAAAGCACCCATGAGAGAAACAGCAATCTGGAAGACTGAAGGAAATATTTCACACATTTTTGAGCTAAAGGGCAAAAGTGTTCAGAGGTCAGCAGCTCAGCAAACCTTTTCAGCAGGGGGCCAGTCCACTGTCCCTCAGACCTTGTGGGGAGCCGGCCTATATTTTTTGCGGGGGGGGGGGGGATATGAACTAATTCCTAAGCCCCACAAATAACCCAGAGGTGCATTTTAAATAAAAGGACACATTCTCTCATGTAAAAACATGCTGATTCCTGGACCATCTGCAGGCCGGATTTAGAAGGCGAGTGGGCCAGATCCAGGCCCCGGGCCTTAGTTTGCCTACCTATGGTTTAGGTACAAAACCAGTCCATGTTCTTTTCCTTTTGGTTAAATGAAAGCTGAAAATGCGGGGAGGACAGTTCATCCAGCGCTAAGGAGGGGCAGCTGCCTCCCCTTGCCCCCTCCATCGATTCCCAAAACTCTGCCTGACGCCCTGATTCCTCTCTTTGAGTAACACCAATGTAGGTTTGGGATGATCGTTCACTTCTTCCCGCGATGACTTTCCTCGCCTTATCTGTCCCTCCTTTTGCTCAAGAAGCAGCCACACCAGGTCACACGGCACAGCTGCAACTCCCCGCTTGGCGCCCATCCACAGGATTGTGCCCTTCCCCAGGCTGCTCAGAGAGACACTGGCCAGGTGAGGATCCAACCAGGTATTGGCACCTGGGGAGCACCGAGCATCTAGTGCTCTCGTGCCTCTGGCCTTGTTTACCACTGGCATGCATTACCTGGGAGGTTTCCCATAATAGGATGCAGTGCTTGGGTTCAAAAATCACCACCACCAAGTATAGGGCATAGGAAGATATGTTCCTCTGACTGTGCTCTGGATGCCTCTACCTTCTCCTTAACAGGAACTGTTCACTATCGCGTTCCTGGCTTTTTAGTTCATTCTTTTAGCCAGATCTGGATGCTTTCCTGTTACAGATCTCTTCTCCCACCTGAAATTTAGCCAAAAGGCCAAATCGCACCATCACACTAATCAGATTGATAAGTGATGACTTGCATGGGGTCGTGAAGGACCATAGCCCTTTCTCTCCAGCACCTCAAATGTTCCGGTGAATGTTTCTGGTTGTGGATACATCATCTTTTTGTTCCCGTTCCGAGCACCAATAAGCAGTGGACTTTCATCACTCAGTTGCCTACATGCCTAGATAAAGGAAGTACCGTATTTTTTCGTTCTATAAGACACACTTTCCCCCCTCCAAAAATTAAAGGGAAATGTGTGTGCATCTTATGGAGCAAATGCAGGCTCCATGGCTTCAGCAAAAGCAACACGAAGCCTCCGAAGCGCAACAGGAACGCTCCTGCCGTGCTCCGGAGGCTTCGCGTTGCTTTCACTGAAGCCTGGAGAGCGAGACGGGTCGGTGCGCACTGATCCCTCTTGCTCTCCTGGCTTCGCTTTGCCGGAGAGGCGCTGTGCAGCTTTCCCTCTCTGCTCAGCGCCCCTTCAGTGAAGCAGGAGGAGAAATGGAAGGGGCTCCATTTCTCCTGCCGCTTCGCTGAAGGGGCGCTGCGCAGAGAGGGAGAGAATTTTTCCCCCCTTGTTCTCCCCCTCTAAAACTAGGTGCGTCCTATGGTTGGGTGCGTCCTATAGAGCGAAAAATGCGGTACTTCGTAGGCGAAAGGACTTTGGCTGCAGTGGCAAGCTGGCGAGAAGGAAATTGCTGCCACCTGAATGAGTTTTGCATGGGAGAATATACTGTACAGGAGCAAGGCTGTAGATTGGACAAGAGTCCAAATCAGTAGAAGGCAGCTTCCTATGTTACTATGAAGGAACTGTCCAGGGTTGGTTGACATCATTGATGCCACACAATGGTCATGTGGTATGCTGCTTGCCCCCTGGTTCTAGGAATACCTCTTGCATAACCAGTAATCTATGGGGTCCTGGTTGTCTTCACTGCTTTCTAGGGAGGGCAATAAGGCAGACTCACCTGCAGCATGTCCACCATTTTCTTCAGTTCGGATGGTTTAATGCCAGAGGCCTGCTGCATGGTGAACCCGTTAAAGTTCTCAATGATGCAGAAGCCGTTGATTTGCGTCTCCTCGTTCTCTAGCAGCTTCTCTAGGATCACACAATAGGCACGAAGAATCTGGATCAAAACACATGGAGAGAGGAGCTTATGTCCAGAACTCTGGCCAAGTTGATGGATTTCCTTCCTCCCATGCCTTGGGAAACAGGCAACCTTTCTGGACAATGCTGCTTAATTTTGTTAATTAAATTTCTATGCCTCCTTTCATCCGAGGATCACAGGGCAGTTTACAATAGAAACACACACACACACACACACACACACACAAAACATAGTAACAAACAAAAACAATACCCACCTCCCAAAGCCCAAATGGTGCTCCACCTTGCAGAATGCAGAGGCAATGTGGAGAAACTTTGACCCTCCAGCTTTGGGCAGAGTTCAGCTATCTGAGATTCTCAGCTTTCATTTAAAAAGCTAAGTATGTTTCAAGCCATATGACTGAGTGGTTAGGATATCTTACCTTAAAAACAGTCAACAACTGATGCAAAAGCATCACACTAGGAGTTTGCAACCCCTGCAAGCAGCAGCCAGGTGTGAGAAACCTTTAGCCCTCCAGATGTTGCTGAATTTAGCACTCGCATTGTCCCCAGCCATTGGCCATGCTTGGTGGTGCTGTTGAGAATTCAGCAACATCTAGCATCTAGAGGACCAAAGGTTCCCCATGCCTGTCCCTAAAGAACCTGAAACACCTTGATGAGAAGCAATAGCTTGCAGCAGGAACAGGGAATGTTTTTGTATCGAGGGTTGTTTTCCCTTGGGGATAATCTTTCAGGAGCATCCTTGCACTAGCGAGAGGTGCTCCCTCCTTGTCTAGTCAGTCACCAGAGGCAAGACTGCCCTTGCTAGAGGGCTGAAATAGTTGCGAGACGGCTTCCACCACCACCACCTTCCGTTGCTCCAGGAGTCAGATTCTAACACAAAAAGAAAATAGTCCTGCACAGATATGAAGCACCTATCACATCAGGCCATTGTTTACTATCAAGCATCCCAAACCAGGAGGTGGGTCAAATATACAAGAAAACTGTCAGACTGTGGCGGACTGTCTCGCCAGAGTGGTGCATGCTCTAGTTATCTCACGCTTGGACTACTGCAATGCACTCTACGTGGGGCTACCTTTGAAGGTGACCCAGAAACTGCAATTAATCCAGAATGCGGCAGCTAGACTGGTGACTGGGAGTGGCCGCCGGGACCACATAACACCGGTCTTGAAAGACCTACATTGGCTCCCAGTACGTTTCCGAGCACAATTCAAAGTGTTGGTGCTGACCTTTAAAGCCCTAAACGGCCTCGGGCCTGTATACCTGAAGGAGCGTCTCCACCTCCATCGTTCAGCCCGGACACTGAGATCCAGCACCGAGGGCCTTCTGGCGGTTCCCTCATTGCGAGAAGTGAGGCTACAGGGAACCAGACAGAGGGCCTTCTCGGTAGTGGTGCCCGCCCTGTGGAACGCCCTGCCATCAGATGTCAAAGAGATAAAGAATTACCTGACATTCAGAAGACATCTTAAGGCAGCCCTGTTCAGGGAAGTTTTTAATATGTAATGCTGTACTGTTTTTAACACTGATTGGGAGCCGCCCAGAGTGGCTGGGGAAACTCAGCCAGATGGGCGGGGTATAAATAATAAATTATTATTATTATTATTATTATTATTATTATTATTATTATTATTATTATTATCTGAGACATTCTGGTGTCTTATTTGGTTGCTGTGCATGCTTGCACAAACTTTCACACTTGACTCTCCAGTTGCCATTGAACTCACAACTCACATTAGCTCCAACCAGCATGGCTAGTGGTCAGGGATGGTGGGAGATGCAGTCCAGGGGTGGGGAACCTCAGACCTGGGGCCAGTTGTGGCCCTCTGGGTTTCTCTATCTGGCCCATGGAACTCTGCAAAGGCCACACCCATCACTAACCCACCACTGGCCCCCCACCACTGGCTCTTGGAAGGTTGGCCAGAAAGGAATGTGTCCCTCGCGGTGGAAAAGGTCCCCCACTCACTATTGTAGCTCAGTAACATACGGAGGCCACAAGTTACCCATCCCAGTGGTAAGCATTGGTAGTATAATAGTGGGGGGGGGGGGAGCACAAGTGCTTGTGGTGTAGGACCTCTGCTTGGAGATGCTCACCTCATCAAATGTGATCTCCTCGTAATCCCAGTTCTCAATGTTGAACAGCAGCACCACCCGTCCATACTTGTCCCTGTTGGCCAAGATGCCTGGGTAGCCAGCCTCAATGGTGCTGCGCACAGCCTCGGGAGTCAGGTTTTCAAAGAGCTCTGGATACTGCTGGCGGAAGTTGACATAACCTGGTGTGAGGGGGAAGAAAGATGGAAGAAGAAGAAGAAGAAGAAGAAGAAGAAGAAGAAGAAGAAGAAGAAGAAGAAGAAGAGGAGGAGTTTGGATTTGATATCCCGCCTTTCACTCCCCTTAAAGAGTCTCAAAGCGGCTAACAATCTCCTTTCCCTTTCTCCCCCACAACAAACACTCTGTGAGGTGAGTGGGGCTGAGAGACTTCAAAGAAGTGTGACTGGCCCAAGGTTACCCAGCAGCTGCATGTGGAGAAGTGGGGAAGCGAACCCGGTTCCCCAGATTACGAGACTACCGCTCTTAACCACTACACCACGCTGGCTCCATCATGAGTGTGGGAAGAGAGACTGAAGCATTGAGCTAGATTAGGAATGGGTGAAGCTGTGGCCCTCCTGATGATGATGATGTTTTATTATTTATACTCCACCCATCTGGCTGGGTTTCACCAGCCACTCTGGGTGGCTTCCAGTTCATATAAAAACATAATAATACATAATAAAAAATCATCCCCAGCTAGCATAGCCAATGGTCAGGGATGATGGAAGGGGCAGTCTAGCAACATCTGGAGGCCCACTGGTTTCCCGTCCTTGCAAATGTTCCCCATCCTTGCAAGGAAGCTATGTGCTTAAATGGTGGGGCTATCAGGGCAGAACTTCAGGTCAGTAGCTCAGGACCCCACTTGGCAGAAGGAGGAGGGTCAGCTAACATAGCAGTGATGTCACATCACATATTGAGGTAAGTAATGAAACCAGACAAAGATCTCAGAGGAAGGTCAGTCGCTTGGTGGGAATGTGTCTGCTTTGCCTGCAGAAGGTTACAGGTTCAATGCTCGACATCTCCTGGTAGGTCTGAGAAAGAACCCTGGAGAGCTGCTGCCAGTCAGGGTAGACTAGGGTGAGGGAAACTATGGAAGTTTTGCAGTCAAATCTAACAATGTATATTTTTGCTAGTTAGCACATGAAGGGGTTAAGACCATAGAGCTGTGTTGCTGATAGGCAGACTCAGACCATAGAAACGTAAATGGTAGAGAATGCTCTGTGTGATGTCATTAACACTCCTCTCCTGGGAGGGAAGGAGCAAATAAGTATTTCCTGTTCCTTTCCCCTCCCCCTCTCTCTTCAACTAGCCATGGGAGCAACCGTCTCTCCACTTGCTCCTGTATAAGGCACATGCCTGAAGTTGTTTTGGCTGTAAATACAAGTATTTTACCTGCATTAGTTTTTACTTCTGTTGCTGCTAAGGACGAATGCTTGACTGTGAGTAAACTATACATTTTAAACTTGCTTTTCAGTCTGGAGCCTGTTTCTTTGATAAACAGGGAAACAAAAGGGGAACATCAGCCTAACTGCTAATTCCTGTGCTTCCGATTAAACCGCCTCAGATGGGAGTTATAAACTCTGCTGAGAGAGCTTTCTCTCGTGGGAGTATCTGCAAAAGCCCTGTATTTTGAAAAAAGGCTTGCAGCCCCATTTTCTATTTGTCTCAACCCACACACATGGGCCTGCAGAGGGATAAAAGATAGTTAATGCATCCCCTCACCTACCTAGTAAAACCTATCAGTAAACAGTGCATTCCTGATATTGTTGGACTCCATCTCCCATCAGCCCAACATGGCCAATGATCAGTGATGAAGGGATCTGTAATCCAACACTGAGGGATGGGGAGGACAGGTTCCCCATTCCTGGTGCAGACGGTACTGAGCTAGATGGACCAAACATATCACTCAGAACAAGGCAGCTTCCGATAAGCCCACTCCCACTGCCCCCCCCCCATAATGTCATGAAGTGCAAACTCTGGAATTGTACTTGGGACAGTACTTGAGACGTGGGTGGTGCTGTGGGTTAAACCACAGAGCCTAGGACTTGCCGATCAGAAGGTCGGCAGTTCGAATCCCTGCAACAGGGTGAGCTCCCGTTGCTCAGTCCCAGCTCCTGCCAACCTAGCAGTTCGAAAGCACGTCAAAGTGCAAGTAGATAAATAGGTACCGCTCTGGCGGGAAGGTAAACGGTGTTTCCGTGCGCTGCTCTGGTTCACCAGAAGCGGCTTAGTCATGCTGGTCAATAAAATGAGATGAGTGCCGCTACCCCAGAGTCGGCCATGACTGGACCTAATGGTCAGGGGTCCCTTTACCTTTACCTTTTACTACAGTACTTAAAACTTGTTGCTTCAGGACTTGGGAACCTAACTGGGTTTATTTATTTTTTCATCCCTCACCCGCCCATCTAGGTTCCTTCTCAGTAAAAACTAAACCATTCTGCCTCCTTATTTTTCTCACACTTGTTTACCAACAAGGGGATGATCAACCCAGATTTCCATTCTGCAGGGGGCAGGAATAGCAGGGGTAGTAACTTGTTTCACTTGTTTCCTGTTAAGAGCCATCAGGCGTGAAATGGGGAAGCGTAGCTTGGGGCGGTTAAATAAAAACAGGCAAAAATCCTTTTCTTGTTCTTCATCTCCCTCGCTAGTTTTGTTAATTACTGCCCTGTTGCATAAACAAAGGGAGCTCTGAAATAGAGCCAAGCAAATATTTTTCTTCTTCTCCACCATAATCTCTCCAGTTTACCAGAGTCCAGGGTCAATGCCAGTAAAATCCCTCTCAGAGAGGGGGGGGGCGCGCGACACAATACAGTAGTACCTTGGGTTAAGTACTTAATTCATTCCAGAGGTCCGTTCTTAACCTGAAACTGTTCTTAACCTGAAGCACCACTTTAGCTAATGGGGCCTCCTGCTGCCGCTGCCCCGCCGGAGCACGATTTCTGTTCTTATCTTGAAGCAAAGTTCTTAACCTGAAGCACTATTCCTGGGTTAGTGGAGTCTGTAACCTGAAGCGTACGTAACCTGAAGCGTATGTAACCTGAGGTACCACTGTATAAGGTAACAATACACAGCGGAAGCATCCAAACCCTCTTCCTACAACCTAACTTTGGGTTTTGCTGGCAATTAAAGGTGTTGCCCCCGCACTCCTCCTTTTTTCTTTTTAATAGGCTAGATAAATAAGCCAATATCACCTGCCCACTCCCTATGCTACCCTAAGGAAGGGTGACCACAGCATGCCAACGAGATTTGACTGGTTCTGTTTGCGTGCCCAGAATCCCCACCTTTAATCAGATCATAAGCCCTGCTGATGTCAAATTTACGGGCTCGGATGAAACGCAGGAAGAAAGCATCATCCTTTCCTTTCACTTTCTCAGCCACCACCTTGCAGATGTCCTCTCCTCCTTTGGCTTTCTCCTGCACCAGTTCCCGCAGCTCTTTCACAGCCAGCTCGCGCTTCTCCAGGGTCTCGTTCAGTTCGTCCTTGGCCTGTGGAGGAGAAGAGAAGCCGGACAGTGTCTCAAAGGTAGAAGATGTTACAGGAATGGGACAATACCTGCTTTCCCTTCTCTCCCATGCAAAATAGCACTTGTGTGCTCATATTCAAGGAAGCGTTCTTCTAAACAGAAACATTTTCGCTAGCTGTGGCCATTGGTCTCATGATACTGTATCTGGCATGGCCCTCGGTGCTCAACCAGTTATTTGTTCTTGCCCTAATGCTGGGGACTTCAAACTTCCTTCCATCGCTGAGCCCTATTCTAGATCAACTTGTCTTCTAAGCAACACCAGAACATCTGCCATACAAGCCCAGAACATAGCAAAAGATTCTGGCCTATGTTCTTAATAGTTCTATGGAGTGACAGCCTGTTGACTAACACCATTGCCCTCTGCAGCCAGTGTATATATAGAACAACACACCTAGCATTCCACTTGTGGTTGTACTATTCAGGAAGAAAATTGGTGGCAGTGAACTAAAATGGCTTTTGTCTGCTATTGCTAGGCAACTCACTGAGGAGCCACCAAAGAAAACACTTTTGCAGACAACTGTCCCAATGTATTTTGGCATACCAAGCAGTAAAATAGGCAAGGAATGTCCAGCCCAGCTCACTTTAATTAGTTTTCACTGTAGAATCCAAGTGCTGTCATTTCACATAGCTGGTATGAACAAAATCATATAATTTTCTGGATATTAAGTGGGCTGGTTCACAGATCCTATATTGAGCAGCAGGTTAAACTAAAAGGCCTCCAAGATACCACATATCTCAAAACTTCTATGGTCATTCCATACTTTTCTTTTTACATTTAATCCAGATTTCCTCCCCTTGCAAAAAAACCCCATTAATTAAAAATGACCCATTATATATACCCACAGTTGCCACTGGTATGGAAGAAAGGGCATTCACAAGGTAAAGGTAAAGACCCCTGGATGGTTAAGTCCAGTCAAAGGCAACTATGGAGTGTGGTGCTCATCTCTGCTTTCAGGTTGATGGAGTCGCCATTTGTCAGCAGACAGTTTTTCCGGAGCATGTGGCCAGCATGACTAAACCACTTCTGACGCATGGAACACTGTGACGAGTGCCAGAGAGCATAGAAATGCCGTTTACCTTCCCGCCGCAGTGGTACCTATTTATCTACTTGCACTGGTGTGCTTTCGAACTGCTAGGATGGCAGAAGCTGGGACTGAGCTCCTTCACGGGGATTCGAACTTCCAATCAGCAAGCCCAAGAGGCTTAGTGGTTTAGACCACAGTGCCACCCGTGTCCCCAGTGAAGGAGACTATAATGTGATTGATAGCACTTCCACCAAATAAGTATATTGACCCTTAGATATGCCTACAGGACTCCTGTGAAGGCTATATAAATTATGTTGGTATACAGATTCCAACCATTTCAGGCCCTGTGCGTTATATTTATTGTCCAAAGATCAATGTGAGCTTAGAAAAATATCTTCCAAAAATACCTTCCAATCAGCAATGTGAGCTTGGAAAAATATCTTCCAAAAATACCTTCCGATCGGCAAGCCCAAGAGGTTCAGTTGTTTAGACCACAGCGCCACCCACGTCCCTGGCATTCACAAATAATCCCTTGGCAACCTCAAAAGTAAGGTGAGTGTGACCAAAAAAACCATGCACTGAGCGCTTCCTCTCCCCTTTGATCATTTTCATAACGCAATTTATTTTCTCATTAATTGATGGAGAATGGTAAAAAAGCAAGAGTGGGATTTTCAGCACAGAAGTAGGAAACCCTGAGATAGACATGGCTTTGGTCTGACCTAACAGGACTTCTGCTCTTAATTAGCGACTTCTGCCTTTGATACAATTGTATGTAGGAAATTAAACAATGGGCACATTGCAGCCCTTTGATGATTCTTGCATAAAGCAGCCACCACACTGGGCCTCCCTGTAGGGTTGTCTCTGCCTCTACATCAATGGCAGCATCAAACCTGGAGCGCCATTTTTTCAACCTTCTCCTTTAGCTCTTTGTGCTTTTCAAGGGACAACAAGCTAACCGCTGTAACAACTGTTAGGACTGCCAGTGATGGACCTGGGCTGTGGTTCATCTCTCTGGCTCAGGGCCTAGCAGAAACCCTGGTGGACCCAGGACGCATGTGTGTCTGTGTGTATTCCCCTTTGTCTTCCCCCCTGCTAGGACCCTCTGGTCTCCACTGAATGCTACATGACAGAGACGTACTGGTTAAATTTCAGTGGAACAGCCATGCAAAACAAGGGTAAACTTCAAAGAAGGGTCCCTGATACAGGCCTTGAAGGATTCTTAGCTAACCCTGTTGGCAGGGAGACAAGGCATAAAAATTCAGTTTCTGTTTTCTCAGGAAGGTAAGGCAACAGTCTCACGATGGACCATCTTGACATCACTAAAACCTCTTGTTCTCTCTCACACACAGAACTACGTGAGTAGTTAGTTTTTGAAAGGTTAATTAGCCACGTTGAGCTCCATGAACAGGCCACCCTCTGGAATCATCAACGGCTCTCAGTCTTTGGCCTTCCCCCTCCACCCCACCCAGCGATGCTCACCTTTTGCAAGGTATAGTCAGGGATTTTCTCACACTTCCCAAAGACACGGCCATGGTCCTTGGTGGTCAGCCTCTCGAGTTTAGAACGCAAGGCTTGCTCCTCCTCGGAAACGATCCTGAATGTGCCAGTCTGGGGGGTGAAAGCACAAGGGGGAAATGAACTCCTGACTTAAAACATCCCCATCATGTCAACTGCTCATGCACGAACTGACAAAACTTGCATAATACTTGGCACCCTATGTAAAAAATATTGACTCTAAAAGGAAAAGACCTGTGAATATTTTTGCAGCAGGGTCCTTACAAGTATCTCAAAAACAAACAAACAAACAAACAAACAAACAAACAAACAATTGTACTCTGCCCATCTGACTGGGTTTCCCCAGCCATTCTGGGCAGCTTCCAGCATATACAAAAACTATCAAAACATTAAACATAAAAACTTCCCTGTACAGGGCTGCCTTCAGATGTCTTCTAAAGGTGGCACCGAATCAGCATGAAAGGGGAGTTTTTTCACCACTGTACACCCAAAGCAGAGCATTTAGGAACACTGAAAACATAAAGTGTTTTCTCTTTCGAGCATTTGGTGCCCAAGTTCTGTTATGTACAATCAAACTTCATGGAAAACACAGCGTAAGACACTCAGAAAGAAGATAGTGGAGCAGTCCACATCTTTTTTGTCCATGTACACGCACAGAAAATTGTCGATCTATCTGAAAGGCAACTCGTGGAGATTTGCATTGATCATTGCAATGCATCCTTAATTATTATTATTGTACAATATGACTATATAAGCTTAGAAGGTTGCATAATGTTTGAAGGGGTGTGACTGTCAGGGGAGACGGCTTTAACTATCATGACCCTACATGACTGAATTTGCCACTACACTACTGGCTGTAGATCAGTGGCAAAGTGTGTACTTTGCATCTAGAAGGTTTTGGGCTCAATCCGGGGACTGGTGGCAGGGTGACGATGAGCGGTCAGAGGAAGAAGAGGGAGCAGACTGGGAGGAGGAGGTGTCAGAAGTAGAAAAGGTAACAGGGTTTAGTGAGCAGGGAAAATCTGTGGCAGATAGAAGTACAGAATTAGAAGCAGAGGTGGATGCAGAGAGGAGGGAGGCCAAGAGGCAGAGATGAGTCAGGACGGGTGTCTTCCCTTCCTGCTGTGACAGGCTCCCCTGTCCCCTTGTCTCCCAGAAATAGAAGAGGTGTGAAGAGGGAGGAGCAGAGACAGGCACATCGGCGGAGTCTCAGATTGCTTGGGAAAGACCCGAGGAAGGTGGAGATTTAGGCAACCGCCTCATAGGGGCAAAACCCACTGAGAAGAGTTGCTGTCCCCATTAGGCCTGGCATTCCTGGGCAGCTCTTATTTCTTCTGAATCACTTACTTCGTGTGATTTATTCCTGATACCTGCTCCTGACCTTATATATCTTAGAGGCAGAGCTCCTCAGTTGCCTGTTACTGTTCATCTACCTTTTCCTTTCATCCTGGCTGAAGCAAGAGAGAAGCAGGTGTTTATTGTGGGCTCAACGCTGCTCACAAATGTAAGGTTTTTGCAGTGTGCCCACACAATGGCCTCGGCATAAAAATGCCAGTCCAGATTTACCCTATCCATGGAATATCTTTCCATTGCTTTGGATGGGCTAAGATGCTTTGGAAGGGCTTTCCCCCAAAACTGCAGCATATAAATATTCAACAACATTTTCACATGGTAGGCAGCTTCCTGGATGCAGCCACTATTTGTCCCATGTGGCAAAGCCATAGTGACATTGTCATCAGCGCTGGTCTCAGTAGAAGACTGATGCTAGCCCTGCTGAGAGCAGAGGTGAATCAAGATCTCCTTAATCTAAGCCCAGTTACAATCAGGAAAAGGGAACAAATGGAATGGAACAAGCAGGATCTGTACTCACCACTGAAGTCATGTTGTCGTTTTCCTAATCCACGCAAGCACTGAAAAGAGAGAATGAGGATTGTCAGGCTAACATCAACAGGAGGCAACACAGTGACACCTGTTGCAGTTCACTCTCTGGTTCAGAGAGGTCTGGCAACTTTCCGCAGCTGAGGATCCTTCAGAATCCCAAGTCCGCCTTGAGGGTTCTAGAGGAGACCTAGTGAGGCTGTCATCCCCGCAGGAAGTCCCAGCCTCTTCTCATTACCAGGAACTTAATTTTCAGATAACATTGCTGGGCCGCCTCCTTTAATTATGTCTTATACAGTCCCCAAAGTTTACTTTCTCTCTTAGGTTGCTAAAGGCTTCCAGCTGCTAGCCTTTGTTGGTTGTGGAACTTCCCAATTATATGGCTTTTACCACTCCTCCTGTTTGTTTGAGTCTTTATCTACTGATAAGGGTGGGGCCAACATCCATGTCCTGTCACCACGTCAGTTAATGTCCTGATTGCCTTTGTTTATCCTTGGCCATGATGAGTACATGAGTACAAGACTAGCTAGCAGGACCAGTAGTCAGGGATGATGGGACATACAGGAAGTCCTATTCAGCTTGGTGGCAGTAAACATGCATTGGAACTGGCTTTTTTGTCTTATTTCAGTGCCAGCACAATATGCAGAAGGTCTTGGGTCCACTCCCTGACATCTCCAGTTAGCAAGGGATGGGAGAGACCAATTTCTGCCCTGGAGAGCAGATGCCTGTCAGACTTGGCAGCGAAGGGCCAGGTGAACAAAGGATCTGCCCTGGTATAATGCAGCTTTTAAGTTCCTGTGTTCATAGACTCACAGGTTTGCTACACAAGAGACTGCATGAACAGGCTGCTGGTAACTTGTTGCACAAGATCGTGCGATCCCTTGCACCACGAGTTTCTGCTAGTGCAACTGTTGCACTGGAGAGATAGCACAGGACAGGATAGTGCGCACCCCGGAAATGATCTCTTTCAGCTTCTGCCTTCTGGAAGAAGGTATAGGTTTATAAAGGCCAGGACTAGCCGCCTGAGAAACAGTTTCTACGCAAATGCAATTCTGGTTCTAAACGCAGCATAAGGAGTCTCTATAGTATATTGTATTTTAAAATGGGGTTTCAGAGTTTTTAGGGGTTTTTGAATGTTTTATGTAGTTTTTCAGTTTCATTGTTCTGTATGGGACAATGACAATAAAGATATCGTATCGTATCGTATTGATTCCTCCGTTGTGCAACACTGAAACTCGTCCATCTGCTAGCTTAGCAACCCTGGACACAGCTCACAGAGTTTGAATGGGTACATAGAGGTTCTCTAGTCCAACCCCATGCAATGCCGAATCTGCAATATAAGGTTCCAAGCAGAGCATCCCTGACATATAGTCCTTGCTGAAATACATCCAGTTGTTTTTAACGGCTGGGCTGCGTTTGCTGTGATTTGAAGCAATTGCAGCGGCAGAATCTAAGCTGAAAGAAAGAATCTCGAAATACTCACCAGGGAGGTGAAACAGTTCCAAGGAGGTCAGTGTGCAATCCAGGCAGAATCTCCGTAGTGAATAAATTGAACATGCAACAGGCAGCAAAGAATCGAGAAAAGGCTGAAGTGCAACAAGAGAAAACCCAGGCAAAAGCTTTGTAGAGTCACCGGGCTGGGATTAGACCATCACAAGGCATCGCTCGCAAGAGCTCTCTAATTAGGTCAGCACAAACCAGGCGAGGGACCCCATTAAAAAATTACAAAAGGCCGGTGAGGAGGGGGCGGGGGAGAGAGAGAGCAAGTGGTCTTGGCTCACAGAAGTTCATGGCGGGGAGGCTGGCAGCATTCTGGGGCCGATTAGCCAAGTATAAAAGCTTCTTATTGTATAACTGGGCCACACTCATTAGTGTAACATGCAGGGTGGAAGGAAGGGCTTTGGGGGACATTGCAGAGGGAGGGAGGGAAGAGGGTCCATAACTTCAGCGGGGAAGGGCTGTAGCTCAGGAGCAGAGCACATGTTTTGCATGCAGAAGGTCGCAGGTTCAAGCCCTGGCCTCTCTAGTTAAGCAAAAGTGGGAAAGGATTCTGCTTTGGAGAGCCAATGTCCGCCAGGATGTCCACCAGCCTAGATGGACAAATATAGGCCCCATCTACACAATATGTTTACAGTAGCATCATGCCACTTTAAATAGTCATGGCTTCCCCCAGAGCAGCCTGGGAGCTGTATAGTGGAGTAGAACAGCTGGGGGGGATCACATCTGGCAACCAATGTGCCCCTTTGGTTTCAGATAGTACATGGGTAGATGAATCTTTTTAAAGTGGTATGACGCTGTTTTAAATGTACAGTGCAGGTGAGGTCTTATTTAAGGTAAAGGTAAAGGGACCCCTGACCATTAGGTCCAATCATGGCCGACTCTGGGGTTGCGGCGCTCATCTCACTTTATTGGCCAAGGAAGCCGGCGTACAGCTTCCGGGTCATGTGGCCAGCATGACTAAGTCACTTCTGGCGAACCAGAGCAGTGCACGGAAATGCCATTTACCTCCCTGCCGGAGTGGTACCTGTTTATCTTATCTACTTGCACTTTGAGGTGCTTTCAAACTGCTAGGTTGGCAGGAGCAGGGACCAAGCAATGGGAGCTCACCTCGTCGCGGGGATTCGAAACGCCGACCTTCTGATTGGCAAGTCCTAGGCTCTGTAGTTTAACCTACAGTGCCACCCGTGTCCCGAGGTCTTATTTAGGGCAAGTTAAAAAGCCGTTCTCTGATGTACATTTAAACAATGGGTTGCATCCAGTGCCAGCCCTACTGAGAGGAACCAAAACTGATGGATTCATTCATCCCTAGTGTAGCAGCAGGCCATGCTGAAATTCCCTCTTCTATGGGTCAATGCCAAACCAGGCGTTTAACGTCACCATACTTTGGCCCCTAGGTTCAATTTCAAGGGCGCTTCCAGGCTGCTGCTACTTTGGGGTGGGATTTAGCTGTTCACTGACAAATTCAGGCTGTGCAAATCAGGTTCTTCACCGCCTTGTGTGATGAAGGCGGTGGAGGCGGCCTTGGCTCATGAAACCCTATAGGAGGTCCTGAGTTGTTGCAAGATGGGACAAGATGGCTGCCCAGAATATACACCTTTTCACAGCAGGATTATCCCAGCCACCCTTCCTTGTTGTTTGCCCATTTCTGTGGACTTGGTTGGTTTCTGGTCCAGAAAGGAATTTTGATCCCAACCACAATTTGTCTCTTAGTTGGGAGGTTTTCGTTTTTCCCTTAGTCAAGGACAAAATGTTTCTTGTTAGTTGTTAGTCTCTTCCTTGAAATTCCTGGGAGTTTACCTTAGTGAAGACCTCACTTGGAAAAACAATATAACTCAGGTGGTTAGGAAGGCCCAACAGAGACTCCATTACCTCAAGGAACATTGTACGAAAGAACAATGTTAAACAACCACTGATGACCAGGACATGTCAGGAATTTTCCTGACTCATACAGGGTCTTGTGGGGTTGTGCTATAGGCTGCAGCCTGGCTTGATTTTTTAAAAATAGTTTAATAACAACAGCCGCAAAAAAAATCAAACGTAACTTGATTCTGTGTTTCCTTTCCTTTTGTTATATATGTGCACTTTGCTGTTGTTATTCTCTGGATTGTCATTTGTTTTAAAGTGCATTTCATGTTGCAGTTTTAGATTGCTGTGGAAACTCAAGGAGAAGGGTGCATAATAAACAGAAATATTATAAATAAATGGTAGTGTGCACAATTTCTTCAAAATGTGGTAAGCCAGCTCTGCTGTGTTTGGGTGGGGGGCTCCTGCTTGTTTTGTTGAATGGATCCCTGGACTTCTGCCCTATTCTGACACCACTGGTACACAGTCTCTTTGCATGTAACCAGAACAGAAGATTCTGCTGAATTCTGACAGAAGAGAATAGGACAAAGTGTATATCTTCACTGGCAGTAAAAACAGCAGTGAGTATCAACAGTCACTTTTGCATTCCTCTTTCAGTCCAGAGAGCTTCACACCAAAGGGGGCTTCCCAGGGGGCACAGTGGCAAAATAGATGGTGCAACGCTATGCAGGGCATGTTTTGTAACTGTGTTGAGGTTTTTATTTTTATTTTTTATATATAGCTACATATTTGAATGAATGAATGAATGAATGAATGAATGAATGAATAAATAAATAAATATGTACACCCCACCCCTGAGACCATTCCATTGTAACTATCCAACCTCCCAAAATTTCAACACCTCTTGTGATGGTTTAAGCCCTTTCTGTTTTAACAGTACAAATTCTGCAAATGCCTCCCATATCTCCTCAAAACCATTTCTCCTGCATATTCCCCGTCTTACCTTAATAGTAAAGGTAAAGGGACCCCTGACTATTAGGTCCAGTTGTGGCCGACTCTGGGGTTGCGGCGCTCATCTCGCTTTATTGGCCGAGGGAGCCGGCGTACAGCTTCCGGGTCATGTGGCCAGCATCACTAAGTCGCTTCTGGCGAACCAGAGCAGCGCACGGAAACGCCGTTTACCTTCCTGCCAGAACGGTACCTATTTATCTACTTGGACTTTGAGTGCTTTCAAACTGCTAGGTTGGCAGGAGCAGGGACCGAGCAATGGGAGCTCACCCCGTTGCGGGGATTCGAACTCCCGACCTTCTGATTGGCAAATCCTAGGCTCTGTGATTTAACCCACAACGCCACCTGCGTCCCCTTACCTTAATAGCACATGTTAATTTATCATTAACAGCTATATCCCACACCTCTTTATACCATTCTTCCATTTTATATTCACCTTGCCCCTTCCACTTTCTAGCTGTATAAATTCGCGCAAGTCCTTCATAGCCTGCGAACCTTCCACCCCCCCCCCCCCGTGTGTTGAGATTTAAGGATTTGAATTCCATTATCACCAGAACTGTGGTTAGAAATAAGTTTCCACTGTGAGGCAGAGAGAAAGGGGGAGAGAAGAGGTACAGGACTATTTATTGATGGAGCTGTGTGAACAAGGCATGGATGGGGTTCAGCCAAAAGCCACTCAGACCCCCCAAAAAAATCCTCATGATTTAGCATCTAGAGATTTGAAACTTTTATAAATTATATTAGCACACAGTGCTCGCAAAGCAACTGGTAAGCAACTGCATGTTTGAACCAGTCTTCAGGGCTGCTGCTTCACGCAACCAAATTGGAAGGGTGTTTTGTTTTGTTTTTTCTAAAATAAATTGGTGCAAACTCTTTTAATAATAATAATAATAATTTTTATTTATACCCCACCCTCCCCAGCCAAGGCCGGGCTCAGAGCGGCTTACAAGCAATAATAAAAACAAATTGAATGATTACTACTTAAAAACAAAATTAAAATACAACATTAAAATATTGAAACATTAAAATGTAGCCTCATCGCAGAAGGAGAAGGAAAAGAAAAAATTTTAGCACGTGAAGATACGATGGATTGGATACAGGGGAATGAAGCAAACTGGTTACTGGCTTCCAGTGCTGTTGCAAGTACAGTATATAATCCACATTTGCCCCCCCCCACCCCCAATATAACCTAGATGGGTACAGTAGCAAAAAGTGAAAAATTGCCCCTTAATCTAAAATTACCTAATTGCGCCACTGATGGCTTCTGTTCTCTTGTGTTAGCTACCATCTCTGAACAGTTCAGGCTTTTGTGGAAAGCTTCAGAAATAAGCTGGTGTGTTTGCAACAAGAAAGGCCACTTAGGTTAATCTCTGCTTCCTTTTAAACATAGGTTGAAATCGCCTCATGGAACAAAGGCTTCCCCTTGTTGCTGGGTACTTAAGGGTTTTGTACAAAATGATCCAAGCCACGCGTGAGGCAAGAAAGAAATCCAGGAAAAGGCCAACCTGCAAGAAGTGTTACCCTCACTCTGATTTGGTTTCACGATGGTGCTATTATTATTATTATTATTATTATTATTATTATTATTATTATCCTTCCTGGCAGGTCTTGAATGGGCTTTCTGTCCGATATCTTAGGGGCGAAGAAAAGTCACTCAAGGGTTAAGGCTGCACAGGACAACAGCAATTGGAACAAATGTTATGTAAATGAAATGTTTAAAAAAAATAATCAGATTGTTTTGCAGAGAGAGGTTGGATGAGGTCAGGTCAGGTCAGAAGCAGATTCCCAGGTCTTGATGATGTGACCCTCATTTGGGATGGTGGAAGAGAGAATATGACAGAAGGACTATGGGTTGCTTTCAATTAACGTATACTCAGAGTAGATCCACTAAGATAAACAGCCATTTGGGTCCATTAATTTAAGTGGGCCTATTCTGTGCGGCTTAATACAACACTGTACAGTGGTACCTCGGGTTAAGAACTTTATTCGTTCCGGAGGTCCGTACTTAACCTGAAACTGTTTTTAACCTGAAGCACCACTTTAGCTAATGGGGCCTCCTGTTGCCGCCGGAACATGATTTCTGTTCTTATCCTGAAGCAAAGTTCTTAACCTGAAGCACTATTTCTGGGTTAGCGGAGTCTGTAACGTGAAGCGTATGTAACCTGAAGCGTATGTAACCTGAGGTACCACTGTATACTTCACTGCCATCAGCAGAACCTACTGGATGACACCCATAGCCCAATCTAGTCCAGTCCCCTTATAAAGCCATTCATGTTGGTGACCATCCCTGCCTGCCTCCAGTGGGAATGAGTTCCATAGTTTAATTACGTGCAGTGATAAGAAGTATAGTGGTACCTTGGTTCTCAAATGCCTTGGTACTCAAACAAGTTTGAACCCAAACACTGCAAACCTGGAAGTAAGTGTTCCGGTTTGCAAATTTTTTTCATAAGCCGAATGTGCTCCGTTTTGAATGCCACACTTCCGTTTTGAGTGTTACGCTGAGGTCTGTCTGTTTTTGCTATTTCTTTTGCGTTTCTGTTTTTGCGTTTTTTTGTTTTTGTGACTGTGTGGAACCCCAGTTCAGCTAGTGATTGATTGTGTGACTGCAGTACATTGTTTATCGCTTTCATTTTATGCATCAATGGTCTGGTTAGATAGTAAAATTCACGTTAAATTGCTGTTTTAGGGGTTGTTTTTTAAAAGTCTGGAATGCATTAATCTATTTTGCATTACTTTCCATGGGAACACACCTTGGGTTTGGAACGCCTTGGTTTTGGAACAGACTTCCGGAACGTATTAAGTTTGAGAACCAAGGTGCCATTGTAATTTCTTTTATCTGTCCTGATTTTCTTCCAGCATTCAGCTTCACCGGATGATTTCTTGTGTTCAGAGGGAGAAACATTTTTCTCTATCCATGCATAATTGTATAAAAAGTACCAAGAACTTGCTTTAAAGCAAGAAGCCCCAGGCACTGCAACCGTTCTTCATAGGAGAGTCTATTTAGTGAGCATCCCTTTTATCTGGTTTCTGTCCCTATCCCCGCCTTTTCACAAATCGGCAGGCAGCAAGCTTCGAACGCGCGACCTTCCCATTACCGCGCGCTGCGCCACAGCACCATCCGGGGAACTTGGCTTGCCGCGGCGGCGGGGGGGGGGGAGGAGGAGAACAACGGCGAAGCGGAGGCGGCGCATGGGTTGCCTAGGGAAACGGAAGCTGTTCCGAGAGGGGCGGGACTCCGTTGCCGGGGCAACACCGACGAAGTTCCAGGCGGGAAATTCGGCGCTCGGGGAAGTTTTGAAGGAAGCCGGGAAGCCGCGCTTGAGGCAAAACAGGGACGAGGGTCGGCAGCGGGAGGGGGCGCGGACGTGAGAGGGTCCCATGGCCGGGGTCGTAGCCGAAGGTGGGTCACGAGGCTGAGCGGTGATTGTTGGTCATTAGCCAAAAAAATGACAAGTATTTTTTTTTGGGGGGGGGGGGGAGGCTTCCTTTCAGCCAGGTTAGAAAAAAAGGGGAAGGTGAAACGGTGTCTCTGAGCATGTGGAGAGTGCCTCTTTTGTTTATAACGGTTTCTGTACCATTTTTCCCCCTACAGGGAGCTCAAAGTGGCATAAATGATTTCCACTCCCTATATTTCCAGTTTTGTCAGCGTAACAAGCCTGTGAGGTAGGTTTGGCTGAGGGTTGAGATTGGCCTTTTGAGCTTTATGTGTGTTGAAACAAGAGTCTTCCTGGTTGGCTGCACCATCATGGATACGCCTGTGTCACCCCAGATAGGGAAGCTTGGTAGAAGATGTGAAAAGAAACCCAGCGGTTGCAGCAAAGTTGTGGCAAGTGGCTGTACGTTTGAATACTTTCCCACTCGCTGCCTTCATACAAAAATACAAAGACAACCCCAGTGTGTTATTAAGGAATCATCCAAACTTCAGTTCCACCCCATCCCAACATATATAATGCACTTTTTTTATTGGATTCAAACACATCCCCGCTTGTAGTGCAGAGTGGTGCAGTCCACAAAAAGCTTTACAGTTTGAGGCTGCTGTTTGCATCAATTTACCTTTCGAGGCCTTAGAGACAATCTGAGTTTACTTTGTTTGTTTCTGTAGGTTAAAACTCATTTTGCTAATTTTACAGATCACAAGTTTTTTTGTTTTGTTTCGCCATCTGTATTAACAATGGACCAGAAAATCCTGACCTTAGCGGCAGATGAAAAAGCTGAGCAACTGCAGGCATGCCTGCAAAGCCTGAAAGAAAATGAGGTGAGCTGTTGTGATTCTCACAGCATTTCAGTTGGGAGGGGGGGGTCCACTCACTGATAGTGCCTTTGTTTGGGACTGATTGTAAAGAGGGAAACAGACCCTGTGGTGCTGTGTATGTAGCTGAAGTCGCAACTCCCATCAACTCAAGCCAGCATGGTTATAGGTCAAGGACAGTGGGTGTTCTCAGCCAACAACACATGGAGAACCACTCCTATCCCTTCATTTGGACATTGCTCATTCTCTTCAAACATGATTTGTTTCACCATCATGGCTTCCATGATCAGTATTTTTGTGTCCAAATTGTGAGGCATCCATATATAGTACATTAATGGAACTTTATTCATAGTTTGCTAATTGCACGAGTTGCAAGTCGCTAGATATTTGTATTTATTCCTGTTGTATTTCCGTTTCCTTCTACTAATAGCTGTGGGAAGTCCCGTGCATTCGGGAAAATGGTAAAAATTGTGGTGACTCTGTCAGTGGGCAGCTATGCATCTGCCGTATGCCAAGGTGCTGTAACTTTTGCATTCTGCACTATACAGTATCTGGAACCAAAACAGAAACTCATGCAATTTGTATGTTTTTATACGTCTCCCTCCTCCTGTAATGTTACCTGTAATGTTTATACGTCTCCCTCCTCCTGTAATGTACAGTTTTATGACAGCTAGATAATGATGTTTTGCTTCCATTTTTCATCATTGTGTTAAGGTTGCCAAGTCTCCTGCCTTTTACTAACTGCTAATGACAAGTATATCCAATGCCTTTCTTTCCCCCCCCTACCAGACTTTTGCTCCTCTTAGAAATCATAGGCAAGTGGATTGCCACTTCCAGTTTTTCATGGACTTCAAGTGTTACTGTAGTACTGTATATAGTTCACAAACATATTTTTGGGTGCATTCATTCCTCTGTGGTTCTACCTTTTCATGAACATGGTGTATTTTATCTCATGTCAGGCTATCTAGTAACAGGCCGTTAATCTAGTCACCTGTGATGAGTGGAGGTTGCTTCCAGGTGACCAGGCATAGAGAACTGAAAAAAGTTTAGGGTTAGGCAGCCACAAATGATTAATGTAAGTATGTAAATATTTTGTATGTATCTGCAAGGCCGTATTAAGAGGACAGTAAATTTATGTGCCTTAGTGATGATTGTATGGAAATTAGTACCTGGTTACACACAGTGTTTCTATTATCATTGGATGTAGAAGCTTAAAGTGATGATAAATGAATCTTGTGCTTTCCCCCCCTTCTTGCTGCAGTTGAAAGGCTTAATCACAAAGCAGGCTTTGAAGGGAAAGGAGATTGGTGCCCTCCTGAGAGGAATCTTCAAAGGTACCACACAATGAGTTGTGATAGACTGATCTATGAATCCGTTTTTTTACCCAACTGTTCCATGTATGACATTGATATCTTACAGTGAAATCCTAATCATGTCTACTCAGAAGCAAGTCCTGTTGAATTGGGTTAGGATTACAGCCTTAAGCAAGTACTTGAGTGTGGCTGCAATCCTATGTTCATTTACTTGGAAGTAAACTCAGCTGATGTCAGTGGGACTTGCTACTGAACAGAGAAGTATGGGATTGGTGCTGTAAAGAATCTTCTAGATTTTTATTTGTTTTTTTAGAGACATGCTGTGGACCAACTGAATGAAGTGATCCCCACTGCCCAGTTTGGGAACCCTTGTTCTAGACAGTATTGCTTTGCAGGTGGGGAGAGTTTTTTTTGAACTTGTCCCAGCAGTTGGGTTTCCTGATCACTTAAATGTGCCAGTGTTAAGTAATTCCATGTGGACACAACTGATGTTTATTTGCGAACAAGATACAAAAATATAGACTACGAAAGGGGATATTTTAATTTGGAGCTTCTGTTAATAAAGGAATTTGGGAGTCATGCAGAACCCTTTAGCTGTTTAAATTGCACAGAAGAAAATGAGTAAATGGTCAGAAAAAATATTGAGAGTGTTGGTGAAGTCTAGGCCACCAGCTGCTCTTTTGTCTCTTGTAAGAGCTGTCTTAAAATGTTTGCTCAAGTAACTTCTTTATTGTTTATTGGGAATTCCACTCCAGGTTCTCCTTGCTTCCAACAGACGGGTGTTGTTAGGAGGCTCAGTGTTTATAAGCATTGTGTCCAGTTGGTGGAGTCGGGGGACCTGCATGTGGAAGTTGCATCTGAAATTATACGGCTGCTTATGTTAGAGGTAGGAATGGAGTTATCAAGACTGGTTTCTCCAGCTCTGCAAAGTGTAACGGAGATGATGGTTCCCTTCCACTTCTAGATTCCACGCTTAAATTACATTGCGGTCATCTCCTGAGAATCCTGACCCTATGCATGTTGCAGAACATGCATGTTATCTAATGGGGCTGATTTTCAAGACACTATGTGTGATTGCAGCTTTAGAGAGCAATTCTTAACTATTAAGAAGGGCAGGTAAGGAAGGGGCTATTTGATACTGTGGGCCTCCTTCTCTGCAGATGGAGGAGTCCCCAGTGCGGTGGAAGAAAGCGGTGCTGTGGTCACTGACTTGCCACCAATGCTCTGTGTGTGGTGGAGCCATGAATGGGACACATTGTGGGGAGGCTGTGATTTTTCCAAATCCAAAGCCTCCTTGTTCCCCAGACACGGATTCTACCCACATACGCACACGCCATTACTCTGTTCATCTCCTTGGTGATAAAATAATTTCTAGGTCATAGGTTTCCTCCTGGTGTTACTCCTGTGCCTTTGACAACAGTTCAGCACAGTGTAATTTTGTAAGTGAGGCTTCTCCTACCACTTAGGTCTATCACAGGAAAGTTTTCATCTGCTCAGTTTCTGTGCTTGAAGTACCGGATCGGGACCCCACTGCACGTGTGCATATTTAACATGATCAAAGGTATCCAATCACCCATTCCCTCTCCCCTCCCTCTCATTATATATAATGGCCGGATGACTTCGGTTTCAGTGTATCTGAAGAAGTGTGCATGCACACGAGAGTTTATAACTAAAACTACTCAGTTGGTCTGTAAGGTGCTACATTATAATTTTTAAATTCTTTGGAAGGTTTTTTAAAAGACTTTCTTAGATCATATAACTTTTTTGAAGACTTGATTCTTTTAAGGGAGTTTTGGGGTTTTTAAGAAGAGTCTTTTTAACTATCTTTTTAAAGAATTGTTGTAATTTATTTTGACTGTGGCAGACCAGCACGGCTACCTACTTGAGTCTACGATCAAAGGTGGTGTGTATAGTTACAACATTCTAGGCCTTCAGGTTGTTTTTGGCTAATGTGTCATGTAATAAATAAGTGATACCGTTAACTTCCTTTCATCCGAGGAAAGACATCCCAGTGTGTTCATGCAACAACTATTTCTAATGCAGCTTTCACTGGCAACTTGAGATTGTATTTTTAAAATACTTTTCTTATTTTAGTCTGGAACCCCCCCCCCTTGGTGCATATTTTCATATTCATCTTCCCATATCTTGTCCCTTATTTTTCAGGCTCATGAGCTGCCAGGTTCTGCATTGGCTGACCTGGCAACCTCGTTTGTTGAAGCTATCAAAGGTGGCATCTTGCTCAGTGGCAGGTCTTTGGAGCTATTCCCTACAGTTCTGACTGCACTAGCGACAGCTAAAGAGACACTGGTTTATGGGGCAGGTAAGCCCTATCCCTTCTTTCTTCCTTATTTTCATTTGACTAGCAACTTGTCCTAAGTGCCCTTGTACTGTGTGCTTTCCCACCCCTTTCCAGGTGAGCTGAGTGGGGAAGAGTTTAAGAAACAGCTGATCAATACACTTTGTTCCAGCAGGTAGGCATGTCTTCAGCAGGTCATGTACAGTTCTGTGCTTGCCTTTAGAATTGTTCAGAATGCACCAGTTTTATGTAAGCAACTCTTTGCTATGTTTTACCCAGTCAAATGTTAAACTCTGGTACTGATTTTTATTGGTGTTCTTACTTGACTTCCACCAAAATGGTGAGTTGCAACAACATAAAAATGCAATAGCAAAACCAATCAAAACATTTTACAATCAGAAGAACAAGGGTGGGTCCTAAATATATATGTTTAGGTGTCAAAGACCACGGTAAAGTGTGCCTGCATCATTTTAGAAAAGCTATACAATAAAGGTGCCAGGCACACCTCTTTGAGGAGGAAATTCCACAGCTTAGGGGTTGCCACAGCCTCTCCTGGGCTGCCACCACTGAACTTCTGAGGGTGGCAGAATAACAAAGAAGGCTCCATCTGCCAGTCTTAACACCCAAGAGGGTCTGTAAGGAAGGAGATAGTCTTTTCAGATATTTGGGGCCTAAGTTTTTAGGGCTTTGAACACTGACATGAGGACCGTGAATCACATCTGGAAATGAACTGGCAACCTGTACAGGGTTGTTGCTTTCTTTTTTAGAAAAGGGGGGCAATTATATGTGTTCTAACTAGGACCCCAGCCAGTAATCTGGCTATTGAAGTTTCTGAGTCCTCTTCAAGGGCAGCTATTGCAATTAATCCAACTGTAGGTGCATTGGGGCAGACATCTCTCTCACCACCCCTTTATTTCACAAACTGTCATGTGTAACACAACTATCCCTGCTGGAAGTATTTTTTGTTAGTACTATATTTTCTGTTTTCAAACCTTCTGATTGATTTTTATATGGGCAGGTGGAGTTCTCAACATGTGATACATCTCTCCTCCATGTTCAGGTAGCCTCTCTACAATTTTTTTTATTTTCTTTTTTCATTGCTGTCTTGGGGAGCACTTACAGAGGTGAGGGGAGAGCAGTTTCACTAGGCATGTCATTCATAATCCATGCTTGCACTTTGGAAGAAGTTCTAGGTGGCCAAGTGTTTCCTAAGTGGGAAAGGTTCTTGATCCAAGGCTAATTTCTGGGATATACCATTTGGGGGCCAGTGTAGTGGAGACAGTATCAGACATGGAGCATGGAGACTTGGATTAAAATCCCCACTTAACCATGAATGATTGTGGGCTAGTCTCAACCTAACCTGCCACACAGGATTGTTGTGAAGATAACTTGAAGGGTGGGGCTGCCTTGAGCCCCTTGGAGGAAAGTTGGGCTATGAATGTAAATCATAAATAATACTTGCTGGTTTTTGTACCATGGTGTTTGTGGACCCAGAGGCTTCTCTGCTGATGTTTTGGACTGATGTTTGGGTAGATGATCTGGACTGGCTTTCATCTTTACTCTGCAGGGACATCCCACTGAGTGCAGAAGAGCTGCAGTTTGTGGTGGAAAAGGTCTTAAGGATGTTCTCTCAGTTGGACCTCCAAGAAATCCCTCCTTTAATTTATCAGCTTCTGTTGCTTTCTGCAAAGGTAAGCTTTTTGGAAAATTTGACCAGGCTCCGCAAATCTCAAAACCTGGACCCTGCAACTGACTTGCAGTAGTTTCTGTGGATGACTCAGATCACATAATGATGATGATAACAACAACAATAAGTAATAATACTAATAATTATTATTTATACCCTTCTCATCTGGCTAGGCGATTTCCAATATATAAAAACATTATCTAACATTAAACATTAACAACTTCCAATTCAGCCCAGCATTGCCTAGTCTGATTGTTAGAAGTTTTTCAGGGTCTTGGGGAGAGATCTTTCCTGGTACCTGGTCCTTTTAACTGGAGATGCCAGAAAGTTTTAATCTGATACCTTCTGCATCCAAACATGCACTCCACTACTAAGACGTAATCTCTCTCCAAATGTTTGTATGAATGTTTATTGTTACTGTACTTTATTACCGTAATACTGTGGTGCACTTTCTGTTTACTTTGTCTTGTGATCTTTCAGGGCAGCAAGAAAAACATTTTGGAAGGGATAATCAACTTTTTCAATCAGATGGATAAAAAGCAAAAAGAAGAGCAGGGAAATTCAGAGTGAGTCCCCTCTTATATTCCCATTTTTCTGCTCTGATATTTGTTACTCTCTTTTCCCTGTAAAGACATCTTCGATTCTGGGGCAAATGTGTTGTTTTAGTTTCTCTGTGGTTGTCCTTATTCCATCCCTACCACAACTGTCTTTCTATCTTTGGCCTCTCTGTGACTGATTCTTTTCAGATCAATGGACCTTGAAGAAGCCACAGTGCCCCTGGACCAACTTCGCCATGTGGAAGGCACCGTCATTCTGCATATCGTGCTGGCTATTACTCTGGACCAGGATTTGGGAAAAGAGCTAATAAAATACTTAAAGGTATATCAAATGCATAATGTTGATGCTGAGGATGTCGCTGATATGCCAGATATTGGTAGCATTAATCTGTTTATGCCAATGCTAGATATAGTTTGGTCTGTGTTGATAGTCTTCTAGGACTGAACTAACCGCGTGGGACATTGTTCTGACCTAAGCTAATTGTGGCTTGGAATGCCAGTCACTCCTAGAATTCTGTGATGTCTTACCTGCTTTCATTTGTTTTCAGCTGGGTGAAATGCTTGCTGGCTTTGGCACTGTGTTCCTGTTTGTTTTAAGCCACACTTCTTTATGTCTGATTTATAGGGAGCTGTGGTGTAATGTCATCTTAGCACATTAAACAACTGCATTGCTGAAACTGGCAGCTGAAATGGGGTGTGTGGCTCTGTGGGCCTGATGCTTGTTCCCAGGTTAATAAATTATGACTTATTAAATCAGGAATGTTACATCCAAATGGAGCCCCTCTTTTGCAGAAAGAGAGACACAAAAATCAACGTAATCTGGCAGCCCTGCTTATGTTAACCCAACCACATGGACCTAGTGGCTGGACTTGTGTCCTCTTTTTGGCTCTTTCTCCCTGCAAGACAAAGAGAAAGGGGTAGAAGGGAGATTCAGAATTCAGCTCTGCAGTATTTACACAGCTGTGGGAGCAAAACAGTCCCAAGCACTGCATTTATAGCAGAGCAGTTTCTCAAAGAGGACTGTGTTAGGGAGGCTATCTGCAAGATGGTCCCTTTTCCTGTAAAAAGGAGAGTGAAAGGCTTTACACAGGCTTGAACCAATTCTGCTGCCTAACCATCCCCATCTTTTGTTGAAGTTTTGGAGAGAAAAGTATTTGGGGCACAAGGATCCAGAGGGGCTTTGGGAATGCTGTGATGGCTTCTGCCATCCAAGTGCAAACTTGGCATTTGACTTTTGTTTAGAAGAGCTGAACATTCAACCAAAGCTGAGAACTATGTGTCCGAATAACTAAGCCAATGCTAGCTGTTGAAGAAAACACTGAGCTACATGAATCAATGGTCTGAGTCAGTATAAGACAGCTTGATGTAGAATAAATTACATGATGAAACAGATTCAGTGACATAGCTGCCAAGCTTAGTCTGCTGAGACAAGAGGAACACTCATGTTCATTATTGGTCTAACTTCCATTCTAACTATAGTTTTAAATAAAAAAATGAAACATTTACTTTATAAATCTCTCTCTCTCTCTCTCTCTCTCTCTCTCTCTCTCACACACACACACACAGTATATATATAATCATCTCATGATAAATATGAAGCCCTCTAACTTTCTCCATTTGCTTGATGCTTTGTAGACTGAGCAACAAGGGGATCTTAACAAGGTCTTGTGTCCCTTCAGCATAACCATTCTGCTCTCAGTGACCAGAATACACCGATTTGAAGACCAGGTATGTCTTTCCCTGCCAGCACTTGACTACATAAGTGAGCCTGATAGAGAATATTTAGGTGGGCTGATGGAGCTTTTAGTTGGCAGGTTTGTTCATGCAATGTTTGGTTCTGGCTGGGACATTCAGTGGTGGAAATTGGACAAGTGTAATCTCTCTTGCCCACTCAACTTTTGTGCTTTAGGTCTTTGACTTTTTGAAATCTTCAGTTATGAGGAGCTTCAAGGACAAGCAGTTCCTTCAGGGCTCCAAGTTCCTGCAGGAATTGGCTCCTCAAAACTATGACATATCTGCCATGGTTTTGGAAGTTGTGGCAAACAGGTGAGTTTCTGCAGTCCACCAATGAAGAACTTGCTGGACAAATTTCTCACCGTTTCTCTTCTCTCTCCTCAACCCCTGGCATTATTCTTTGATAGTAATGCACACATTTAGTAAGTGGGGAGACTAGGATGCTGTAGAGTATTGTTGCCTTTGCAAAAATACCCGGTTCTGCCCATGCCCAAGTATGTACATAAAAGAATCTGCTGATGCCCATCTGGTTCAGCAACCTATTCTTACAGTGGCGAACCATATGCATATGCAAAGCCCATAAACAAATGAATAAAAAGTGAATGTTCTTTTAAAGCTGCTGTCTCCCTCTCCCTTCTTTTAATGACTCCATCCAGTGTGTTCGGTTGGGATCATGTGACTCGGGGTCTGGTGGATCTTGGATTCATCCTGATGGACTCCTATGGGCCAAAAAGAACTTTGGGAGGCAAAGTCGTGGAAACGAACCACGGCCTTTCCAAAACTCCAGCCCAGCAAGCTTGTAAGTTGGGAACTGATCTCCTATTGGAAGCCTTCAAGGTAAGGAGATGCCATTATAGGGAAACAGCTGTGATTTATATTATCTTCTCCAGTTCTTTGATAATATTTCAAGCATTGTTGTTTCTTTCAGTTAAAATTGGAGCCACACTTTTCTTCCTTAAATCCAAAAATGTTTACTTTTACACCATATAAGAGAAGGAATTGCACACCCCTTGCACGTTCCTGCACGAGTCACAATTCTGAGCACAACTTATGATTAGGCTAAGCTAAGCACACAGTAGTGACATGCACACATTTTGAGGTTGGCTAGCTGCCTTTGTCTGCACCAAAAGTGACTGATCCATCATCCTTTGCCGGAGGGACATTAATTCGGGTGAGGGTCTTTCCTTCCACTTGCTCCATAGTTAGGGCTATGTTAGTCACAGCAGCAATATTGGAGTAAACTTTTTTTTTAATGGTCTGATAAATCTGCAAGTCTGGCTACAGCCTCAAAAGTTGACCTGTGACTGAATTTTAGTGTCCTGTCTGCTTTCAGGTCCATGAACCAATCAGAAGTGAAATACTGGAGCAGGTCCTGAACAGAGTCATCACAAATGCAGGCTCTCCTATCAGCCACTTCTTAGGTAACTGTGAAATGAGCACAGGGGGCACATTATTGCAAGGGAAATCTCATGTCTGCACAGTCCGATAAAACAGCTTCTTGGTTTCTTTCCTCCCTCAACTTCAGAAGGGAGTGGTGCTCCATCTGTTTTCCAGAGCCATAATTGTCTGTCTTTAAGAAGTCTCACATAGCAGTCATACTCTCTTGTGTAAAAAGGTAAAGGTAAAGGACCTCTGGACAGTTTAGTTGAGTCAAAGGTGACTGGGGTTGTGGCACTCATCTCGCTTTCAGGCTGAGGGAGCTGACGTTTGTCCACAGACAGCTATCCAGGTCCTGTGGCCAGTATGACTAAACTGCTTCTGGCACAACAGAACACCATGACGGAAACCAGAGCACACGGAAATGCTGTTTAGCTTCCCACTGCAGTAGTACTTATTTATCTACTTGCACTGGTGTGCTTTCAAACTGCTAGGTTGGCAGGGATGTGGCCAAGGGATGGAAAGATTACGAGGCTCCAAAAATAACAGATTGGCAAATCAAATTACAGGAATTGGTGGCGACGGCTCAACTGACTAGTATACTCAGAGGAAACTCAAAGCAAAAATTAGCGGAAAAATGAGATGTTTATAAAAAATATGTTCAAAAATACAATAATAGTTTTGACTCCATGCTAGCATTTGAGTGATAAAGGAAATAAAAGGAAGTGGACTACAATTAAGGATTTATTATGTTTTCAGAATGTATTAGAAAAATTATATAGAAAGGTTTGCTGTTTTGTGTACATTCAAATGTAAGATAAAACATATGCAAAGGGACTTGACAGGAAGTCAAAGTTGAAAAGATTTTGGAAGAGAAAAGGGAAAAAATATTTACTGTGTGGGTGTAGGTGTGTGGGTGTCTGCACATATGTGTTGTTGTATGTAATGTTTGGGAGGAAATAAGATGGCAAATAACAAACAACAAACTAAAAAATGATGTATGTACTTTTTATTTCTTAATTATATTTTGTGGTAGTATGGTTGTATTTTTTTTTGAAAATTATTAAATAAAAATTATTTTAAAAAAGCAAAACAAACTGCTAGGTTGGCAGGAGCTGTGTCAGAGCAACGGGAGCTCACCTAGTTGCAGGGATTCAAACCGCCGACCTTCCGATCGGCAAGCCCAAGAGGCTCAGTGGTTTAGACACTCTCTCATGTATCTTATTGTTATTATATTTTGTTGTTTTTGAAAAACTATACCAGTCTTTCCATTTACAGAAAGGGAGTTTATGCAAAGAAAGTCCAAGGGAGTTTATGCAAATGAAATCACACCAGATTGCTGCCAAACCTAAAAACCAGTGGTTTGTAGCAGTTGTAGTCAAAATGTAGTTTATTCCCAATTAGAGCTCCAGTTGCATACAAAGTTATTTTCCCACACCCATTTTATCCTCATAAAAACCCTGCAATGTAGGTTAGGTTGAGAGATGGAGATTGACTCTCGTTTGCTAACTGAGCTTCCTGGCTGATTAGGGCTTTGAACATGAGTCTTTTTGGTCTTTGTCTGAAATACATAGTGTCTGGCCCTCAATCCCTAGTGAGTACATATTTGAAGAAGTCAGTTGTATGACCTCTTATCTTTCACTGTTCTACTTTATTTGGAAGGTGACTTCATAATTTGTGCCGTTGTCTTTCCTTGATCTGTGAACCTACGAATCAAATGCACTTCTTTTTCTGTCCCTGGTTCCTGACATCTTAGCCTTCTCTTTCTCTTATTGAAGGCTGCAGCTCTCCTTGTTACCGTTTTCTCTTTCAGATCTGTTGTCCGGTATTATCCTGTCTGCCCCGCTCATCCTTCAGCAGTCTTCTTCAAAAGTCGCAGAGGCCTTTGATCATTTGTCATTCCTGCCTCTTGACACAGTACAAGGGTTGCTTAAGGCCGTGCAGGTAAAGTTCTTTTATACTAGTCAGTTTTCAGCTCAAAAAGTCCTCAAAATATCTTACGAAAGAGTGCAGCATATTTTTTAAAAATACTTTGAAATATGTTACTACAGTGGTACCTCGGGTTACATACGCTTCAGGTTACAGACTCCGCTAACCCAGAAATAGTACCTTGGGTTAAGAACTTTGCTTCAGGATGAGAACAGAACTTGTGCTCCGGCGGCGCAGCAGCAGCAGGAGGCCCTATTAGCTAAAGTGGTGCTTCAGGTTAAGAACAGTTTCAGGTTAAGAACAGACCTCCAGAACGAATTAAGCACTTAACCCGAGGTACCACTGTCCTCTTAAATTCATTCATTAAAATATCTTTTTATCTCTTCTTTCCATTTAAAATAAATGCTTGAGGCACCTTGTAATCTCATCCGTATATTTAAAAACTGATAAAAGATGGAAAGGGCATGGGATATAAAGCTAGTGTTTCAGAGATCAAAGAACTCAGCAGGCCAGACAATTACTAGAAAATGGATGTTTCTGCATAGTGGCATAAAGTTGTTGTGGAGAATGTGGGACAGGTTCCCTTTGGCAAGGTGTTCTAAAGTCTAGGTGATGCTTTCACCTGTATGTCAGCCAAACACTACACTCAGGTCTTGCTTGTGGGCTTCCCGTTTATTTCTTGTAGTTCTCTTGTGGCTCATAGATTGGGAATGACTCATATGGCTCATTGATTATGCTGATATAATGTCCTCCCTATCCCTCTTTTCTTGGCCTTGCTGCTGCTGCTGCTCCTTTAGCAACACTGCAGAGCACTTGGTCTAATGCGTTCTATTTTTCCCCCAGCCCCTGCTGAAAATTAGCATGTCCATGAGGGACTCCCTGATCCTTGTTCTTCGCAAATCAATGTTTTCTGGGTAAGCTGCCATTTTTTATGCTTTCAAAGTAAATAGACATCTATGGAGTTCCTTGGTTTCCCTACCCCCACCCCTCACTGCTTTTATCACATAAACAACACATGTGGAAAGCGGATGTAACCTGAGGAGAATCCCAAGAGCCAGACGGGGTCGCCTGCAGTGCCATACGCTCCAAATTCTGCGATAGTTTTTTTTACCCAAGGGCTTACCCACAACTCCATTTGCCCTGCCGCTCCCCACCCCCCGGCTGGGAAAACCCAGTCTTTAGCGCTGAATCAGAGTAAACAGCGACTGGGTTTTCTGCAGATTGCTGTTTGTTCTGATTTAGCACGAAAGAGTAGGTTTACCGGGGGGAAAGCGGCAGGCAAAGGCAAAACTGCTTGGACCCATGACTTTCTAGGCACAGGACAAATGTGGGCAAGCCCTTTCCTGAAGACTCATTGGGGGAATTAGAGTTTCTCCACAACATGAAAAATGAACCAAAGTTCATCGTGCTTGGTTGATAGACATAATTATTCATAATGGGTCCCAATAATAAAATGTAAAAATAAGTAGCTGTCTTTAAAAAAACAGGGTTGCTGTCTTTTAAAAAACAGCACACAGCACATTTTATCTACTTGATCATACCGTAAACAAGCAACCCTGCACACCTTTGTGGTTTTCCACTCTAGGTTTGTTTGTTTGTCGTTTTATTTCTTCACTCCAACTTTTAAAGGAATTCAGCTCAAAGCTTTGTCCAGCATTAACAAGGTAGGGAGGACAGGGTGCCCCAGAATTCTCAGCAGAAGCATCCATGGGTGTCCTTAATTGTTCTCCCTTGCCTCTGTTTCCATCACAGGCAGCTGGAGGCCCGTAAGTCAGCAGTTGCTGGGTTTCTGCTCCTCTTAAAGAATTTTAAGGTTCTGGGTAGCTTGACCTCCTCCCAGTGCAGCCAGGCAATTGGTGCGAGTCAGGTAAGCAGCCAGCAGCTTCCCAAAGGCCCTGTGCAGCCCCAGGTGTGTAGGATGGCGGCTTCAGTCATAATAAACCGGAAATGATTTCTCATGACTCTGTTACTGCCTTCTAGGTCCAGGTGGATGTTCATACCCGCTATAACGCAGCCGCCAATGAGGCCTTCTGCCTAGAAATCCTGGGCAGCTTGCGGCGATGCTTAAGTCAGCAGGCTGATGTCAGATTCATGCTGTATGAGGTAAGGAGGATCCTTTTGGCCGTGGTTCCACGTAATTTCTTCAGTTCAAGCAGTGTCAAGGTTGTGGATTAATGTCAGCATCTGCAGGCCTTTGGAAAGCTGGTTCCTGGTCTTCTCGTAAGTGTTTGTGTGCTGGTGTGTTGTAGTGCTCTAGTTGTATAATACCCTTCCGCACCTCTGCTGTGCTTCATGGCAGTGTGATGGGACCTGATTTGGTTTTGTGTGTTATATTGTGAGGATCAGTTTTTGCTTCTGAGCATAGTGGCAGGCAGCAGAGGCAGCATGGTTGACTTCCACTGCCTACAGTGGTGAAAATTGCCTGTGAGAGTTTTTTAAGGCTCTGTGTGTTGTTTTTTAACCTTTCTTCCCTCCTCTCAGGGTTTTTATGATGTCCTGCGGAGAAACTCCCAACTGAGTAATTCCATTCTGGAGATGCTGCTCTCTCAGGTATATGGCAAGATCAAAACATTGCAGGCTTGGTCTAGACAGTATGACAAACCATAGTTCTCCCCAGTCTTCCCCTCCCTGTGTGATCTTGGCTTCTCAGTCAAGTCAGGCCTTTATTGTGTTTAGCCAAGGGCCATTACCAATCTTATTTTCTGATTCTGGTTTTGAATTTAGGTTTATAGGGAAAGCACAAACCAGAGCATCCTGGTTCGGACAAAATGGCAGCCTTAGACCCAGAAGGTTTTTCTGTTACCATTTTTTGTTAGTTTTTAAGATGCCATAGGACACTTCATTGCTTTTGCTATCTGGTGGGGTAGCAGCAAGAGGTAACTCATAAGATGACAAGTGAGGACGTGCATCAGCTTAGAATCTTATCCTTCTCTCTCTTATTTTTTTTTAACCTGCTGCTTATACCTGCGTATAGGTCAGTGAGCCGTGCATCAGTTACATAAGAGAGAGGGCAAATTCACATATCTTGAGCAATGCACTTGAGATGTGGATTCATGCTTCTCCCCACCCCCTTTTTGGACAGATGTACAAACTCCCAAACTTGGGAGTAAGCTGTCTTTCCGGTTTCCAGGTGAAGCTGTCTGTGCAGAAGGTTAATTGGCTTCCCCTTGTCTCAGTCATAAAGACACTTCCTTTCCACCTCCCTCTCTCGCTGCCCAGAGCATTGCTTTAAGTTTTAAAACAAAGGAGCATAGAGTTGGTGATTGGTTGGTTTTTTTTAACTCTTTAAATAGAAAAACATGTCAGACATCTAGGAGGGATGGGAAAATCTGGTCTAAATGGGAGCAGGGGGAGGTGGGAAGAAAGGATTGAAAATTGCGCTGATGTATATTTGAGCCAGGTATGTATGTGAGTGGATCTCACACACGGTGGTGGAAAAAAACCTATTCCTGTTCCTGGGCAGAGAAGTGTGGGTAGGAAGTATGTATCTGTTTTCACCCTAGTTCAGCAATCCTAAGCTAGGAAGATTTATTTCTTCTTTCTAACTTTAATTCAGATGCTTAGCCTTTCTCCCCTGTTCCCTCTCCTGCCTAGCAGTAAAGTGGGAATGATTCTCACTTGTAAAATGTTGTTCCTTATTTATTGTGGCAGATAAAGCGGTATTATGAGCCAGAACCTGACCTGCTGCCCCCGTTAAAACTAGAGGGATGCATCCTGGCTCAGAGAGACCAAATCTTCCTGCAAGAACCTTTGGTGAGAGCGTCGAAGGGTTGAGTCACTTGGATAATGGCTCTTAAAAGTTTGTTTTCAGTTCCACTGATATCTGGAGCTTGTAACTAGCATCTTTCAAAGGAAAGTGCCAGCATATTTCTCATAAATTAAGAACTGGCACCACTACAGACGCCACATAATACCCATTCCATATTTGTAAGAACTTGATCACTTAGTGTGGCAGCACCTGAACTTTGGAACTTCTTGCCTATTGAGATCAAGCAGGTGCTATCACTGTACTCTTTTTGGCACCTACTAAACAAGGGACGCAGGTGGTGCTGTGGGTTAAACCACAGAGCCTAGGACTTGTCGATCAGAAGGTCGGCGGTCCGAATCCCTGCGACGGGTTGAGCTCCCGTTGCTCGGTCCCTGCTCCTGCCAACATAGCAGTTCAAAAGCACTTCAGAGTGCAAGTAGATAAATAGGTACTGCTCCGGCGGGAAGGTAAATGGCGTTTCCGTGCGCTGCTCTGGTTCACCAGAAGCGGCTTTGTCATGCTGGCCACATGACCCGGAAGCTGTACGTCGGCTCCCTTGGCCAATAAAGCGAGATGAGTGCCGCATCCCCAGAGTCAGCCACGACTGGACCTAATGGTCAGGGGTCCCTTTACCTTTAGACATGCCTACCCAGATGCTTAGAAAGTTGGGGTAATTTTAATCCGTTTCAGTATTTTTACTTTTGTATGTTTTTAAAGTACGGTTGTGTATTTTCCCTCCATTTTATTGTTTTATCTTTTTTGCAACCACTTTGAGGTTGTTGTTTTTTAACAATCAAGCAATATATAAATTTATTAAATAAAATAAATATATAAACTGCAGGTCCTTTTATCTTAAACAATACATTACTCTGCACTGCTTTGGAAGAAAAGCTTCCAGAGCGGTTAGCAGCTGCTGGGCCTGAATTAGAAGCACAAGGGAGGAGGCCGGTGGAGGGTTAAAGGCCCAGCCACACCATTAGTGAAATGGCGTGGATGGTGTCGTGTCTAGTTTAGCCCTGGCAGAACAGATGGCTGTATAGCATAAGTTTTCAACATTTTTTTGAGTCAAAGGCTCCCTAAACCAACCACATTCTTTCAGCAGCAGCCCTGTGGGGCTCAGGAGCCCAGGTATGCCACCCCTTGACTGCTGAGCTAGCAGTCGCTCACCCTTTTTCTAACACCCTCCCTTGTGGAGTGTTCCCTCAGCCTCCTCTCCCTTCTCCTTGGGAGTCCTCCAGGCAGCTGCTGCTGCCCCCGCTGGTCTCTAAGCTGCCCCCCTCTCACCGCAAAGAGGGATGCCTCCCAGAGGCACCATTCGCCTGTGGAGCTTTTAGCCAGGACTGCTGCAATACACAGCTGTACAAGCCTTTGGGATGCAGAGATGCAAGAGGACATCAGAGTAGGGAGGGAAAGAAAGAGGGACAGAGGCCAGTGTTGCCCGCAGCACCTCTGGCCATCATTCAAAGCACCCCAGGGTGCCACAGCACATTGGTTGAAAACCACTTCTCTGTAGTATTAACCCCTTTGTGCATTAATTTGACTTAAGCATGGTGGTTATATGAGGAGGGAGGAGGCATCTGAGCAACCTGCATGACCATTAATGATTGATGCTGCAATTTCCTTCAGGCTCACTTACTCTGCTGTATTCAGCATTGTCTGACCTGGTATAAGAGCACCTTAAGCTTGCGCCGACAGGCTGAGGAAGAAGAAGAACAAGAAGAAGAAGATGATGATGATGATGATGATGATGATAAGGGTCTCCAGCAAGACTTGGAGGAGATGCTGGAGTCGATCACACGGCGAATGATCAAGAGTGAATTAGAAGATTTTGAACTGGTAAGTTAGGAACAGGAAGGGAGAAGACTGCTTCTTTCTTTCTTTCTTTCTTTCTTTCTTTCTTTCTTTCTTTCTTTCTTTCTTTCTTTCTTTCTTTCTTTCTTTCTTTCTTTCTTTCTTTCTTTCTTTCTTTCTTTCTTTCTTCAAAGCCCTGGAGATTAGATTTTAATTTCTTACCTTTTTATGCTCAGGATAAGTCGGCAGACTTCTCTCAGTCTACAGGAGTGGGCTTGAAGAACAATATCTACGCTATTTTAGTGATGGGCGTCTGTGAGGTCCTGATTGAGTACAACTTTAGCATAGGGAATTTCAGGTAAGGAATGAAATTATCCTCCCTCTCTCTGCCCTCCATCAGCATACAGCCAGCAGGACTTCCCAGCTGCAAACTGCATGGGGTAGAGCTTGCAAGTTCAGCACAATTCCTGATAGCAGAAATAGTGAAAAAACCTAGATGGTCTGGTTGAGCTGAACACTTCGACCCTTGACTAAGTCTCTGGGTTCAAGTGACTGCCAGTGGTGTTAATCCCAGCTCTCTTCATGTAGTAGTGGTCCTTTAATCCCAGTAGGATGGAAATTAATTCAGACATTACTTTGTCCTACCCTCCCTCAATTTCTTTTAAAACAGCTTTGCAAATGGGTCTATCGGAGTCCAACTAAGTTACCTGTCCATTCTAGTGAATGACTAATATCTGCATGTTTGTCTGTGTGTTTCATGAGTGAAACATGAAATAAAAATACCTAGGTTCTGTTTTGAAATAGTTTGTCTCATGGTTTTTTGCATTTTTATTTCTGCAATGTGTGTTGCAGCAAGAACAAGTTTGAAGATGTTCTGGGCCTGTTCAAGTGCTATACCAAACTTTGCGAAATACTGAAAGAGAAAGCTGGGAAGAACAAACCCACTTCGGCAAATAAAATTGCCCGAAGCTTCCTTTCCATGGGCTTTGTGTGCACATTACTTACAAGTCTCTTCAGGTAAGGACCTGAGTTTCAAGGCACATTCATCTAGGGTATCTAGAAATTTTGTCTCTCTCTTGATGCCTGAATATGCTTTTACCCAATTTGAGGGGTAGCTTAAGTCACCTGAGATTACACCACTTTCTCCTCTGGCTCCATCCCTGATTCCTTTTTGCCATCTTGACAACCATTGAGAATTTGCTTTCTTCTGATGCCCCAGGGACTGTTCCCAGAACCACGAGGAGAGCTTGGCCGTTCTGCGCTCCAGCAGTGAGTTCATGCGCTATGCTGTCAGTGTGGCCTTGCAGAAAGTACAGCAGTTGGAGGAGACGGGACAAACAGATGGGCCTGATGGGCAGAACAGAGATAAGATGTTCCAGAACCTCTGTAGAATCACTCGGTGAGTCACATGGCCTGAAGACTTTGGTGTGGTATTAGTAAAGGGTACCTTTTAAATATCTCAAGCTTTTAAAAAGTGGAGAAAGAAAACAAAGAGGAGTTTGAAACTAAGCCAGTGTTGGGATTCTGAGCAAGTAGCCTCTTGGTCTTTGAGGCCATTGAGCAGCAGACTTCTGCAGTAGTTAGTTAAGTCAAACTGTTTTGTACGGTTTTTGCAATATTGTAAACAAAGTTATCGTATAGAGGTTTCCAATAATAAATTCAGCTCTGTAATAAAGACAAAAGATACTGCCATCATAAAGTGTATCTAGACAAGAAGAATTTGCATCCTGAATATTTTTTATCCTTCTGGCTTGAGAGAATGAGCTGTTTCTTGAAGCTGCCTGTTTTAGGTGTGCCGGTGGTTCCCAATGATAGCAAGCAAACCTGAGCAGATGTTCATCTGCCATGCCTCCCCTAACTCTGCTCTTCCTCAGGGACAGTGGGGGCAAAGGGAAGTTAAGAGTCCATCAGGCATTTCTGCTGTTACTGGTATCCATAAGTCCCAGCCCTCAGCACTCTTGACTGTTGGAGGCAATGCAGAGACAGTGATTCTTAAAATCCACTCCCCTACCCTCTTGCTGATGTTGCTAACTCCCACAGAAGCCCGGGGGGTGGGGAGGTAGGCTTCTAGGTTTAATAGCAACCAGATGTTTTCCATCTCTCTGGGGCAGGAATTCTTTGCCTATGTTGTGTCCCTCCTCGCCGCTCTGCTCTTTCTCAGGGGCAGTAGGGGCGGAATGAAGTCCAGGGGAGGACATACATTTTTCTGGGTCCTCTACCCAAATCCCCCAGATACACTAGTGGAGGGATGCCAGGTGACAGCTAGGTTCCCTGCACAGGCTGCAGCATGTTAAGTACACAACTGCCAACCCTGATGGCTATGTTCTGTCTCCACCGTCAGAGGCAGTGATGCTTCTGAATATCAGTTGCTGGAAACCACATGAGGGGAGAATGCTTTTGCACTCAGCTCTTGCTTGCAGGCTTCCCACATGCTGGCTGCTGTGAGAACGGGATGCTGGACTAGGTGGACTCCTGGCCAATTCTTATTAGGATCACATTGTGCCCCTGAAGACTGGGGAAGTCCTAGCCATAATGAAGGACTTGTCATAAGATACACCCACTCAGCAGGGTGCCACTAGTCAGCTATATATAGTGGCCAACCAGGGATTTGATTTTCATTCTGTTTTTGCTGCCCGCCTGAGACGGCAGGAACCTGAGAAATTATCAAGCGGGTGGCATGCCCAGTGTGTGTCTTGCTGCCTGTGCTTGGTTTTGCTGGCCACAAACTGCAGGCCTAACTTTGACTGTACAGTGGTGCCCCGCAAGACGAATGCCTCGCAAGACGAAAAACCCGCAAGACGAAAGGGTTTTTCGGTTTTTGCGACGCTTCGCTAGACGATTTTCCCTATGGGCTTGCATCGCAAGACGAAAGCCCATAGGGAAATCTCGGGGACCTTTTTTTAAATGCTGGCGGTGGGGAGCAAAGCCTTCCCCCCCCCTCCGGACTTCAGAAGAGGTCCAGGAAGGCCGGCGGGGGCGAAAGGCTTTGCTCCCCACCGCCAGCATTTTAAAAGCGGTCCGGGATAGCAGGGAAGCGCTTCCCGCTATCCCGGACGGCTTTTGAAGGCAGGCAGGGGGGGCAAAGACTTTTGCCCCCCCTGCCTGCCTAACCGGGGGCTTTTAAATCACCCCGGGCCTGTCCGGGGCGATTTAAAAGCCCCCGGACGGCTTTTGAAGCCTCCCCCCGCCGCCCGGCTTCGGGGCATCGTCCCGATGCCGGGCGGTGGGGCAGGAACGCATCCCCCCGCCGCCCGGCATCGGGGCATCGTCCCGATGCCGGGCGGTGGGGCAGGAACGCCTCCCCCAGCCGCCCGGCTTCGGGGCATCGTCCCGATGCCGGGCGGTGGGGCAGGAACGCCTCCCCCCGCCGCCCGGCATCGGGGCATCGTCCCGATGCCGGGCGGTGGGGCAGGAACGCCTCCCCCAGCCGCCCGGCATCGGAACGATGTCCCGAAGCCGGGCGGACGGGCGGGAAAGCCTCCCCCCGCCGCCCGGCTTCGGGGCATCGTCCCGATGCCGGGCGGTGGGGCAGGAACGCCTCCCCCAGCCGCCCGGCATCGGAACGATGTCCCGAAGCCGGGCGGCCGGGCGGGAAAGCCTCCCCCCGCCGCCCGGCTTAGGGGCATCGTCCCGATGCCGGGCGGTGGGGCAGGAACGCCTCCCCCAGCCGCCCGGCATCGGAACGATGTCCCGAAGCCGGGCGGCCGGGCGGGAAAGCCTCCCCCCGCCGCCCGGCTTCGGGGCATCGTCCCGATGCCGGGCGGTGGGGCAGGAACGCCTCCCCCAGCCGCCCGGCTTTGGGGCATCGTCCCGATGCCGGGCGGTGGGGCAGGAACGCCTCCCCCAGCCGCCCGGCATCGGAACGATGTCCCGAAGCCGGGCGGCCGGGCGAGAAAGCCTCCCCCCGCCGCCCGGCATCGGAACGATGTCCCGAAGCCGGGCGGCCGGGCGAGAAAGCCTCCCCCCGCCGCCCGGCTTCAGAACGATGTCCCGAAGCCCGGCGGCGGGGCGGGAAAGCCTCCCCCCGCCGCCCGGCATCGGAACGATGTCCCGAAGCCGAGCGGCGGGGCGAGAAAGCCTTTGTCCCCCCTGCCTGCCTTCCCAGGGGCTTTTAAATCGCCCCGGACAGCGGAGAAGTCCTCCGCTGTCCCGGGCGATTTTAAAATGCCGCCCGCCAGAAGAGGTCGGGGGAAGGCGTTTTCCATAGGAACGCATTAATTGATTTTCAATGCATTCCTATGGAAAACCGTGCATCGCAAGACGAAAAACTCGCAAGACGAAGAGACTTGCGGAACGAATTAATTTCGTCTTGCGAGGCACCACTGTACTAACTTTGACAGTACTGAGCAAGAGGTGCATGTAAGAGATGACCTGACGTGAACTTCTGCCCCCACCCTCCTCTGCATGCATGAATAGAGAGTTAAGCACAGTAATAGCGGATGTGTAATTTGGGTACAAGGGTTGGCTGTTCCTAGTCATCACACATGGCCATTAAGCCTGCCTTAAATCACCCCCTACTTTACCCCTTCCCCCAAAGAGTCCTGCTGTGGAGATACACCTCAATCCCAACCGCAGCTGAAGAATCGGGCAAGAAGGAGAAGGGCAAGAGCATCTCACTGTTGTGCTTGGAGGGTTTGCTGCGGATCTTTAACACCGTGCAACAGCTGTATCCAGCAAAGATCCCACAGTTTCTGCAGGCATTGGGTAAGCATTAAGGCTCGTTTTCTGCTGAATTGTCAGTGAAGGGGCTGGAAGTGTCATCGGAACACTCCTGCGGAAAGCTCTTTCTGTAAAGATTCTGCAGGCCCCTTCTTTGTTAACCTCTGGGTGTCCACTATACACTTTTCTATGGTGCCAAGCTTATGCAGACAATTAAGAAAGCTATCTTCTGGAATAGTGAGCTGATGATCTGTGAATTTAAGTTTTTGCATGGTTTTTTATTGTATATGTAAATAAAATTGTTGTAGACTACTTATATTTTTTAAAGAAACTGCAGCATACAAGTATTTTTATAAATATAAGCAAATATACTGCCGGCCACTGCTTTTCAAAGTAATGATAATCTCCATGTGTATAGTTGTGATGAATTCTCTCTCCTGACCTCAACTTCTACCTTGTTGCCATTCTCCCTCCTCCTTTTTTTCCTTTTTGCCAGATATTGCAAACGAAGATGCGGAAGAAGACGGGGACATTAACGTCACTGAGAAAGCAGCCTTTCAGATTCGACAGTTTCAGGTGAGCTGCAGAAAGGTGATGTTGGGGTTGAACCGCTTGAAGGGATGGATCGACTCTTGTTCAGGAGGATGTAGGCAGAGATACTGGGCCTGTGCTCTCAGTTCGCTGCTTACAATTGCAAAGCCATTGAAGCAGATCTAGGAAAGGAGCATCTCCTACTTAGGGAATTGCCTAAGAATACTTGGACAGGAACAGAAAGTTTGAGTCTCAAAAAGTGTTCACCCCACCTTCCTCCCCTCCTTTCATTGCTTTCTAAAAATTGTTGTTTGCTCATGAAATCTATTTTCCTTTCCCCCTCCTTCTCAGAGGTCATTAGTGAACCAGCTCAGCAACGCTGACGATGACTTCAGCAGCAAGGAAGCACTTCTGTTAATCAACATCCTTGCAACTCTTTCTAAACTGTTGGAGCCCTCCTCCCTCCAGGTATATACTGCAGTGTGATGCCACTGGCCTGATCCACCAGCTGTTCCTCATGTTTAAGCTGGTCTCTATGTTACATGTAGGGATGCGGGTGGCACTGGGGTTAAACCACAGAGCCTAGGACTTGCCGATCAGAACGTCTGCGATTCGAATCCCCGCAACGGGGTGAGCTCCCATTGCTCGGTCCCTGCTCCTGCCAACCTAGCAGTTTGAAAGCACCTCAAAGTGCAAGTAGATAAATAGGTACCGCTCCAGCGGGAAGGTAAACGGCGTTTCCGTGCGCTCTGGTTCGCCAGAAGCGGCTTAGTCATGCTGGCCACATGACCCGGAAGCTGTACCCGGCTCCCTGGCCAATAAAGCGAGATGAGCGCTGCAACCCCAGAGTCGGCCACGACTGGACCTAATGGTCAGGGGTCCCTTTACCTTTATGTTACATGTGGACCAGCCCTCAGTCCAATCTATCAGATTAAACTCTTGCTTTTAATACGTATCATTTATTTATTCTCTCTTAACTCTTCTGATCTGCCTTTCAACCCACATTGAAAACAGCTCTCATAGTGGCTCTGCAACAACATAAACACTAATAATTCTGTACTGAGAAAAGTCACCCTCTCTCTTCTTGTGCAGTTCATGCAGCTGTTATCCTGGACAGTCAAGATTTGCAAGGAAACTAGCCTAGGTAAGACTTCTGACCAGGTAAGACTTTGTTCTCCTGCCTCAGGCCTTATGACATCTGCAGCTTAGGTAATCAAATGAAATGTAGCATCCAGGTTTAAATAAAGGTTTAAATAAATTAATGGGAGATAAGGGTACCCAAAGTTGTTTGACAGATGTTCGGGCCACTAAACATCTTCATGTGACCCAATGCAAGTGCAACACTCCTTGATTTCCTTGCCATGATTAGGTTGCATCCTGTGGGCTCACATTCTCTTCTTTCTCTCTCCCTCCCTTACCATTTTTGGAACTGCGGTCAGCAGGTGTCATGCTAACTTTAATTTGCTGTGAACATGAGAAAAGGAGATTAAGCAGTGTTACATTTGCAGAAGGCCTGTTAAGAGATGGAATGCTGGGCTGGGTTGGTTGTTGGCCTGACCCAGTAGACCAGCCGTGGTGTCTCCAAAGCTTGTGTTTTCGTTCTCCGCAGATGACGCCCCTTGCTGCAAGGGCTTGCTAGCCCTGCTCTTCAGTCTGCATGTTCTCATCAAGAGCCCAGGCAGTGTATTGCGTGAGCTTGCCCAGGATATCCATGCTCAGCTTGGGGACATAGACCAGGTAACATATCAGTTGGGCCTTTTAGACTGAGCTTATCAGTCTGCATGCATTTGCCAATGCAGAGCTTGTGCGCTTGTTCTGTATCCCCAAATCCCCTTCCTGGATATAGCTGTTGAAAGAACGTAGAATCAGGCTGGTGTAGTGGTTAGAGTGTTAGACCAGAGAAATTTGGGTTCAAATCCCCATTTAGAGACCAAGCTCACTTGAGTGACACTGAACCAGTGACTATTATCCTATCTTACCTCGTGGGGTTGTTGTGAAGATAAAAAGAAATGGTGGAATAATAATAATAAAATGACAGGTATCTAAATTACTGCTTGTTTCATCTTTTTAATCCCCTACTCTCTGCCTAGGATATTGAAATGGAGCACCAGCCCCACTTTGCTATTGTGAACGCCAAGACAGCAGCTCCTACAGCTTGTGTGAGTTGGTGTAAAACAAACTAACAAACCACAAACTAGGTTCAAATTTAATGAAAAGTGATACATAAATGTGACAAGTAAATTCTACTTGGCAATTTCCTGTGCCTGCAAGGCACAATGTGCTATTCAAAGCAATTTCTTTCTCTCTTAGAGCCAGTGTGGTGTAGTGGTTAAGAGCGGTGGACTCATAATCTGGTGAACCGGGTTCGCGTCTCTGCTCCTCCACATGCAGCTGCTGGGTGACCTTGGGCCAGTCACACTTCTCTGAAGTCTCTCAGCCCCGCGTACCTCACAGAGTGTTTGTTGTGGGGGAGGAAGGGAAAGGAGAATGTTAGCCGTTTGAGACTCCTTCGGGTAGTGATAAAGCGGGATATCAAATCCAAACTCTTCTTCTCTTCTTAGTTACTGATTTTGAGTCGAGCAGAGAAGGTCCTCGAAGAGGTGGACTGGCTGATCAATAAGATGAAGAGTCATTTGGGACTGGAGGCAGCAGGTAAGAAAAAGAACAGTAGTTCTCAAATGGTGTCCTATTGGGTTGTCTCTTGTTAAGAAGTATGAACAGCTCAGCTGACGATTCCCACTCTCATCCTTATTGTCAAGTCAAGAAAAAACAACACAGGATCATGGACAAAATGCCCTTTGGCACAGTTTTTAGGAAAAGACCCCAGAGAAACAAGTTTTCATAGGACAAAAAGCAGTCCATCTGCCCCAAACTTGGTCAACTCTGTGAAATGGTTTGAATTAAGCTCAGGAACAAATTTGTTAATCAATACAGATGACAGCCACATTCTAGACCAACTGAAATTTCCAAACTCAATTCAAGGACAACACCAAGTAAAGCTTGTTCCAGTAGTGACCGGGATATGATGATCAAGGCCAGCATCTCAAGGAAAAGACACATAAATCAAAGCTGTAAGAAGTGAACTTAATTAATGCTGCTGCTATTTGACCAGCCGGGAACTGGGCTTGAACTTGGAATATGTTTAAACTGTATACCTGATTTTTAAAGGGGAGTGCACACCCATTCAAACAGGCTATGTGACTATTTCTAGATATCAAGGACCTTTGTGGTTTTTACGAAGCTTTTTCCTTCCTTTTGTAGAAGATGCCTCTCAAGCAACAAACCCAACCCAGCCTCTGGAAAAGGCAATCATTCTTCAGCTTGGGACTTTGTTGACTGCATACCATGAGCTGGTACAAACAGCCTTGCCTCCGGGAAGCTGTGTGGACACACTGCTCAGGAGTGTCAGCAAGATGTACACCACTCTTACAAGCCTTGTAAAATATGTGAGTGCTCTTGACCCAAGGCAGGAGGTTTGGGTTTGAGGGCCTGATCATCATCTTTCCCTAAGCCCAACTTAGCCTGGATGCCTAAAAACTGATGATGGGCTACTCTCAGGTAGCCAGTAGTGTATAGATCATGCAAGTTTGTTTCTAAAATGTATAACCTGCTATCTAGCCTGACTAATTCTTATGGTGCTTTACTTTAGCCTACTTGGGCAGAAAATCCCTGTGGAAGGGCACCACTACTAAGAACATCCTGACTCTTAATAAATTGCTACCTGCCAAATTTCAGTTGAGGGGGGCACTGAAAGTATTATTTCTGTAGGATCTCTGCTGCTGATCTTACAAAACACAAATGCTAACAGGCAAGGATGCCCAGACCATTTGCATTCTGTAGCAGGGAGTTCCTGTGGCTCATATACCATGTCCTCTTGCATTGCTTTTCTTTTTAGTATCTCCAAGTGTGCCGAACCACAACATGGGCGATTCCAGGACGGCTAGAAAAGCTGGTGGGTGTTACATGATCCTGTACAATGCCTGTTAGTAGGTGCCGAATAATAGTTTCTGCTTTAATTCTGGAAGAAAATTCTTGGAATAAATAGCATTATCTTCTCTAGGTTAGACTCTCTGGCTCCCACTTGACCCCCCAGTGTTATGCCTTCATCACATATGTGCAGGTAAGCCAAAAAGTTGAATTTCCCATTTCACACTCCCAATCCCAAACAGTCCATCTATTAACCTAGGGGAAAACAGCATTTACATATGCTGGCGGCACAGGAAGCATCAACCTTGCTGAAGCCAAGTGGGTTTGGGTCTGGTCAGTGCCTAGATGGGACCATACCTGTGCTTGCTGCCTTGAGGTTCATTTAAAGAGACTGCTGAAAGCTGTGATGCTGAGGAAGCTAAATTCTGTACCCGTCACAATTACCTATGCTCTCAGCATAAATAGCCCTGCTCATAAATGCAGAGAATGCTGTTATCAGTGGCAAGACAGGAAAATGAGAATCCTAACAATAATAGAAAAGAATGGAATGTATTCTTCTGACTAAACCAAGTCGTGTTTTAAATCTGGGAGGTACTGATATGATTTTTGGCACTATCCTACTCTTACTCTGTGTTCTGTGCAGCAAAAAGCTGCAGACTAAAGAATTGTCCTGCCCATATTTAACAAAGGTGTGGTATGGATGAGGGGCTCAGTATTTCCTGCAAAGGTGGATTACGATTGCAAAAAATGACTTCTTCAGAGTGAGGACTATGGAAAGGTCAATGGGAAGATCAGAACTGGAGTAGCAAGAAGGGAGAGGGGGATAAGTCTGGATTAAACCCAAATATAAATTCAGCAATGAACATTCCCTGTAAAAGGGGCTTTCTCTTTTTATGGATTGCTCCCACGTTTTATACCAGCTTGTTCACCCTCTTAATACAGAGACTCAATCCCCTATCTTTACATGTCAAGCAACTTCTCCTTTCAGAATATCCAGAGTGAAACCTTGAGCATGGCAGGAGAAAAGAAAAAGAAGAAAAAGGAGAAGACAACAGCTGAGGTGTCTACCGTCATGGTGAGGATGGTTATTTGTGCCGTTCTTTGCCCAGAAATACACTGGACCCTTAGTTATTTAATTGAGTTTCAATGGGATGTACTTAAATCCTTACGTCTCTGCTTCTTCAGTAGCAGAGGATGGCAGCATAAACTACTACTGAATACTCACAGGTGCAATTTGAATTGGGGAGGACAGATATTCAAGGCTTTGCACAAGTTTTTGTTTTTCAAGTCAGTTTTGTTGCTCAGAGGTCTAATCAAATTCAGAGCATCTATATCTCCCTAGCATTTGGTTCCCTAATCATGTGGATAATACTCGCCCTGAAATGATATTAAAAATATTTGAAAAGCCTACATAGCTATTTACTGTGAGATCCTGTAATTGTGCTGCCGCTGTATTTAATACACATTTATAATACATTTATCAATGCTTTCCTTCCATCTGTAGGCCAAAGTGTTGCGGGAATCCAAGCCAATTCCTAACTTGATTTTTGCCATAGAACAATATGAGAATTTTCTGATCCATCTCTCAAAAAAGTCAAAGGTAACATTCCAGTCTAAGAATGTAGCTGCAACTTTTGGACACACCTTGGCATCTTAGGATAGCTCAGCTGGTAGAGCATTAGACTCTTAATCTTAGGGTCATGGGGCAACATTGGGCCAAAAGATTCCTGAATTGCAGGTGGTTGGACTAGATGCCCCCCCCCTCCATGGTCCTTTCCAACTCTGATTCCATGAAAATTATGCAAGTTAACAGGAAATTGAATTATTATTTATATTGACACTTAAAAAGCCAAGCAGTTCAAATGAAGGGACTGTCCCTGCTGAGTAGACTACTCATTTATCAGATACATTTTGTATATGTAATTGGTAATCTTTATCAAGTACTTTGGTGCAATGAGTCACATCTGTTAGAACCCAAGATGAAACCCAGAAAGGCCTGTGTCTACCGTTTGCAAGGAATACAGACAAAAAGAATAAAAGTAATGTTAGGAATAATTAAACAAATTCCTTCTGTGCTTCAAAGTGCTGTTCATCAGGGATATAGATCTTAGAATAAGGGACACCTGCTCCTTTATGTATCCAATATTTATGATATTGATTTGGTATGGTCTGAGTCACTTTTGGCACAAAAAAGTACATGTTTTCACTAGCTTTTTGAGCCTTGACACTGTGGTTTTACTATTGATATCTTACTATTTGTGTTCTGTGATTTTCAGTATGTAAATGGCTTTGAGATCACTTGTGATGAAAAGTTGTGTATAAACTTATTTTAAGTTTTCATAAGCTATGCCTATAGGTGGTGCAAACCGTCACTCTAACTACCCCTTGGGCTGCTTGCTGCAGGTCAACCTGATGCAATATATGAAACTGAGCACCTCCCGGGACTTCCGTATCAATGTGTCTACTTTGGAGAACGCTCTACAGGAACAGAATGCTGAAGATAGGGAGAATGAGCCAGCCAACGACCAGGTCAGTAGTAGACATTCTAAAAAGATGCAGTCTATTTTCTGCCAATATAAATGTAAATCTGTACTTCCAAAGTGCCTTCTATGAAATTCATATGAAGCTTTGTCAGTTGTATGCTAATGGTAAATACCCATTTCTGTACAATGGCAATACCCCTCTGCATCATCCTGAATACTCAATTTCACCACTGAGTCTCAGCAGCCTCTGTGGGGGTGAGGAAGATACATGAACGCTAATGAGATGACAAAAATGAAGAACATGACACTTTTCTAGCAGAAGTTAATTTCCAGAGGTGTTTTTCCGAGTAAAAATTGCTTTAAACAGCAGGTTTTAAAATTGAGTTTCAGTAACTCTGGACTCCTCTGGCGCATTTACTAATAGCTTGTTTTCATCTCTTTTAGAACACTGCTTCTACCCAATCCAACACCAGCCAGGAACCCAAAACTAAGAGGCGACGTAAAAAATAAGAGCTGCCTTGGTCATTCCCAAGTGACTACTGTAGCTTGGTTCGGCTTGCCCTGTGAAGCATTAATGGAGAAAGATGAATGTCTCATTTTTAAGATGGGCTTTAATTAGGTTTCTGCTTGCCATACGAATGACATGCAATTCTCTGAATGCTTGTACCACAACAGGCTACTGACTAACCATCCTGGAACAGCCCAGTTAAAGTGAAATCTGTCCTTCTGGATGGTCTGTCAGTGTGAAGCTGTAGCCTGTTTTAATGATAGCCCCGAAGTCTTCTCCCTCTTCTCAGTGAAAAAAGTGCAAATCACAAGGGAGTGGGCAGGTCTCCTTGCTTAAGCTGCTTCTGGGAGGATTCACTGAGCTGGTAGTTTTCCCGTCAGTTGAAGTCTTGCACCCTATTTTTGTTTCTGCAATGACCCTTTGGTTATTTTGAGAAGTTGATATATATCAAGAGCATCACCTGAAAGAAATTAAATAAGTCATGTTTACACCTCCCAGTGACATAACAGATACTGAAAACCACTTTGAGATCTACTTGTTGATCTTGAAATAGCTAGCAATCTGGGAAGGGAACAGAACAAGTAATCAACAGCACTGTTTATTCCAAAACTACCGATATTACAAGAGAATGGTGGAGAATATTCCCAAATCTAGGACTGACTGCCATTTTTCTAAAATGCATTTTCCCTAAAAGATTTGCTTTAAAGGATTCCTGCCAGAGCTTAATTTAATAAAATACATGAACCCTTCTCCTGCAGTGGTTTCTTCTCAAGCTGTCATAGTTGGAACAAAATTGCCATTACAGCTCAATAATTAACAAGCTTTAGTTATAAGTTGTTTAAACACTCATTAATTCATGCCAATTAAAAAGTGATTATGTCAAGTGCTGAGCTTAATTACTACTTGTGAGACAAGATTTCATCTTGAAGTGTTTGTAAGCACTCTGTTATTTACACTGTACCTTTGCACTATTTCCAGTCAGTGGCTGGATAACAAGCCTAGAGCTGATGGAGTGAGAACAAGCAATATGGGAAAGCCAGATGTTGCAGAACGGCTTCCCTATGCAAATGTATCAAAGCATAATAAAATGTTACATTGGGCAAAGAAACAAAGATTGACTGGGACATCCCACAGATATTGTGAAGATGGACTCGCTCCTTTCTGTGGGAAACTAAGGCTGCTGTGCATACTTACCTAAGTATAAGTGTCAGTGAATTGAGTGAGGTTTTCTGCTGGGTAATAGGGCTGTTTTTCGTCATGCACAACAATGTAAGGTGTTATCATACTCAGTTTTTGTGGCAGCAACACAAACAACAGGCAGGTGGCCCAGGAAGGCCTTCCCTGTGTCACTACTGCCTACTTGCATGTGCACACACAACAAGGAAGCCCGAGATCCAAATGAGTGAGTGGCCTGGCTGAATGAGGGCTGCTTGTCATTAAGGGAATGAGCCTTGCAACAGTGATGGTGCTTGTGTAAACAAGAGGGGTAGCAGAGCAACACAAGCAGGAGTGGCAACCCCAGTGCTACAGAAGCAGATATTTGATCACTCTCTTCTTCCTATGGCGAAGGGAACATGCAAGTGCAAGCCTGGCTCCTGGACTCACTCCCAGGACAAATTCTGGAGAAAGGAGATCCAAGCAAAGCCTTGTTGAACTGGAAGGCTTTAAAAGGACATTTACAAGTTTTTGGCTGAAACCACTGGGGATGGTCTAGTTAGCACATAAAACCATGGCTTAGTGCAAATGAACAGTCATGGTTCCCAAAGCACAGATCATGGCTGTTGTGCTCATGCCAGTCTTGTTGCTGTGCTTCCCGTATTGCGTCTGAAGCCAGTCTTGTTGTTTGCCTCACTCTAGACAAACTGGTTCATCCAGAATGAGAGACAAGCTACCCTTTGCTGGGAAGTAGCACAGCAACTATGATCTTCATTCCAGGAACTCACTCACTGGTTCTGAACCATGGTTTGGCTTAGTGTTATATGCAAAGTGGATCAATATATATGGCGCTCCTGGTTTATATGGCTATTCCAATGAGTAGACATAAATTATTATTCAGTAGTAGCACAACAGGATTCAGATAATATTTCTGAGAGAAAAGGAGGTGCTAGCTTCTCTAGAATTAAGAAAGTGGCACAATACTCACCCTGGGGAATATTGTATCTTCTTTCCATCCCTGTTGGGTTAGATGGAGTGATACAATCCATTGTCACCTCTTTCCTTAAGCACCGATCAATGTCCACAGCACTAAAGAAGGCCACTGACTGAGGCAGATCTTGAATACCCAGTTTATATGAAAACATGCACCTGAAAATACAAGCAATGCAAGTAGTACAGATTTAGGAAATTCTTCTAAAAGGTGTCAGCTTTCAGTTATCACATCAACTACAGGCCCAAATCCGCACATGCTTTTACAATTCTCATCTGAGTGCAGTAGTGCTTTCCCTACTTGTGATTGCCAGCAGCTGAAATTCAGAGACATAATGCCTTGGACAGTCAGGGCTTTTCCCCCAGCCAGAACTCACAGGAACATGAGGCAAGGACAGGAGTGATACACCAGTAGAGGACAGTCTATAAAAGCTGGTCATGTGGTTCCTCACATCTCCCAGATGGAAACAGGGCTTAATACATTATGGGATGGACACCTTGTTCACTCAACCCCGGAAAAGTATTTATTGCAAGGATTTGGAGAGCCCCCCAACCCCAAATTTGATACTATGTCTTCTCTATGTAGTTGCTTTCCCAAGTGCTTCATACATTAGCTCTCAGCCATGGAAGGTAGGCTAGTATTATAAGAAATCTGTCAGGCAATCCCTTATTTTCCAGCTGAACAGATATCCTGAACATTGGCCTGTGGAATGCCATGACAAAAATGGTGCTTACCGTGTAAGGAGGTTTGTGATCTGCAGGGCGAGAGCTGCCCGATAGCGATCCTCACTTTGCACCAGGTATCGCACTTCGTCATGGATGCTGATACAGAACCGCCCATCAATGTTGAACTCCTCAAGGAGCCATTTCATTGACACAAGCATCAGGTGCAGGTAATCTACAGCCGAGCTCTGGACCACCCAGTTTATTCTGCTGGTTATAAACTGGAAGAGAGAGACACTGTTTTCTATTGTAAACCTCTTTACAATACAACCGCTGAAAACTACTGAGCCCTGATCTTTACTACACAATGTATGAATTTGCCAAACACATTTTTAAGGTGGCTTGGTGTTTGCACTGTTCATACAGATACAATGAAAGCACTTGGCATGGAAAAGACAACTTGTTGCAAACACTTGATCCACGACATAGCTTGCTACACTACTTGCAGATAACCGAAAAGCACAACCACCTTGCAAATACAGTGGTACCTCGAGTTACAAACACCTTAAGTTATAAACGCTTCAGGTTACAAACTCCGCTAATCTGGAAAAATTACCTCAAATTGAGAACTTTGCCCCAGGATGAGAATGGAAATCGTGTGCCAGCGGTGCAGCGGCAGCAAGAGGCCCCATTAGCGAAAGCACGCCTCTGGTTAAGAACAGTTTCAGGTTAAGAACGGACCTCCAGAACGAATTAAGTTCGTAACTAGAGGTACCACTGTAACTTTTAAGACTTACAATACTAGGTGTACAATTTCTACTATCCAACCTCTTGCAAATACGTGTTGCTTTTGTTGTTGTTGTTGTTATGTAATAAATTACTAACCCTTGTAGATCTCCCCTGCCTGGTTGTCTAGTAGTGATTTTTACTCACTGCAGGCAGTGAAATCCTGCATTACAGCTCTTGCTCTTCTTGGGAAGGCTGCCAGAATCATTCTCAGCCTTTCTCCACAATCATAGACCTGGAAAGGAATGCACCCCCCCCCCCGCCTTCAGCATTCACAATCACATGTACATGAATATTGGCATGCTGTGTGTGGCATGAAGCACACCATGGAAAAACACCAAACAGCAAGAGTTTTAGCTGCACGCTCTGCTTCATACAGGCAGCTGGAGATTTTAAATGAAATATTGTTCCTACATGCTGCTGGTCATTGGCTAGATACCTCCATCTTCCCTTTCCCATTTTCCTAATACCACCTTTCCAGTGAAAACCCTTGCAATGCAAGCTGGGCAATTACTGCTGCCACCAAAACATGCTGTATTGAAGCAAGGGCTGGAATTCAGAGTCAAGAGGTCAGAGTCAAGAGGGTTCCCTCTCACCTCGCCCTTGACAGCAGCTGGCTCCAATGCTCTGCTGATGTGGCAGCCCAGCACAGGGGTGCGAGGAGATTCTGACATGGCAATGCTTTCCAGTTTATTGAACATTTCAGACTCTGTCCCACTGGCCCACACTCGTCGGTTCACCACATCCCACTTTTTCCTTCGAGACCTGCAATATGAAGAACATAAGAGCTGAACAAGCCATTCAGCAACAGACTTCTGTTTAGGGATCTGTCAAGGTGCAGGTACCAGGGTGCATGGATTGTGCTTACTCTGTCACCAGCTACCCGCTTCCTGACATTTTTCTCTGCAGCTGAACTTCAGCCCACCTATTTCTTCTCCATTAGACATCTCTCTATCTCCCACCTACATTGCAGAAGTTTTGTAGCAGCCTCTACTTGTAGGCCTCACAAATTAAAGCCACCACCCAAAATATAAACCCTGGGTCCCATACCACTAAGTGCTTAGAGTGGAGAAAGAAAAAATCAAGTTAATCAAAAGCAAGGCATTAAAGCCCAGGGATAGAGTTGCTCAGATAAATGCCTTGTCTCGAGCAGGCAAGGGTGGGGCAGGGGGAAGGACTCCTCTTTATGGAAGCTTCAAGCTTGCCTTATTTGCACAAACTGTGCCTTGACCATGAATGGGAACAGATAATCTGTTTTGGGTTAATCTCCTTTAGAAAGAGAGAACGTCAAAAGCTATCTCTAAAAGTTCATCATCTTCAGGAGAAAAGGCCGTGGCTGTTCACAACCCAGTTATGTTATGGTATCACATAAACCTGCAAAGCACCAGAGACTTTTCTGAAATCCAAAGGAGGACTGAATAGCTACAGCACATATGCCACCCCACCATGGGGGTGGGGGTGGGGAGAGGACACTATGTGGTGAAAGAAGGGAGAGGCTTCAGCTTCTCAAGGATTTCCATTTTCCAAAACACATTTGTGACCCTTTAGCTAAGAGTGCTTAGTGATACTCAGAAGCCACAAGGATGGCTAAATAATTTTTCCAGTGGCCAGGCTTCAGTGGCCTGCATAACCTTTTGCCTTTGTCTGTGACCAGCAGGAGAAGGAACTGAATAAAATGGAGCAGAAGCATGTAGATTTTTGTGGTATAGAGTTTAGATGACCATGGCACAGAATTTTGATTTTTTAAAAAGTTTTATTTTACTTTAGTGCCAACAGCCCTGGCTTTAGCTCAAGCATAACATTCCAGTAGAAAACACCTTACCATTTTCCTGCTTCTCTCTTTATCTTCCGCACATCTTCCAGGGACACAGAACCATCCTCTTCCCTTTCTACGGGGATGCCAAGCTCTTTCACCAGCCATTCCCCTTCCTCGGACAGATAGCAGCTGTAAGAGGAGAATGGAATAAGAAACCACAGGAGTTGGGAGGGACCCAAAACTGCCAACACAAAACACCCCCAAAGTCCAAACTAAGTAGAACCTTCAGCATGGCAGTTCAGGCAATAGTTCAAGTTGGAGCCAAACAGGTACTTACGAGTGAGCAAACAGCCTTGGGGGTAAACTGTTTAGAGCTAAGTCACCTGATCTGGGAAAGAAACATCCCCCCTCTCCTCACACAATATCCTCTTATCATCCTGAAAAAGTTGGTGTCATTAGCAAACTTGGCCGCCCCACTGCTTACTTCTAATTCCAGATCATTTATGAAGAAAAGCACAGGTCCCAGTACCAATTCTTGGGGGGACTCCACTTTCTACATCTCTCCATTCTGAGAACTGTCCATTCGTTCCCAAGCTCTGCTTCCTATTATTTAACCAGTGACTGATCCATAAGCGGACCTGTCCTCTTATCCCATGACTGCTACGCTTACTCAGGAGTTTGGTGCAGTACTGCACCAAAAGTTGTTTGTCCAAGTATCCAATGTCTACTTGACCATCGCTATGGTCAAGTAGCCAGCATGGTGTAGTGGTCAAGAGCCAGCATGGTGTAGTGGTTAAGAGCAGTGGACTCGTAATCTGGTTAACCGGGTTCGATTCCCTGCTCCTCCACATGCAGCTGCTGGGTTACCTTGGGCCAGTCACACTTCTTTGAAGTCTCTCAGCCCCACTCACCTCACAGAGTGTTTGTTGTGGGGGAGGAAGGGAAAGGAGATTGTTAGCTGCTTTGAGACTCCTTAGGGTAGTGATAAAGCGGGATATCAAATCCAAACCCTTCTTCTTCTTCTATGTTCACTGACATTCTCAAAAGAAATACTAATGAGACTGGACTTACCCTAAGGTACCACCAGAGAAGAGCCATTTCCCCCAAATTAGATGGAATGGTTCTTTCCAGACATAAAAACTACAGGCAGTAGTATTTTTAATCAATTCTTTGTTGTTTAAAAAAATACACTGCCCAAATAAAAGGAGTTGTTTTAATTGATCAATTTTTTTAAAATCAAGCACGCCTTACCGCCGAATCCCTTTTGTAGCAACATACAACTGGCGAGCCTTTTCACTCGCCTGTTGCTGTGTCAGGCGATGGTTGAACTGCATGAGGAGGCGCTCTGCAAAGGGCTGCCCTGCCCCATAGATGCGCCCATAGTTGAACACTTTGGCATGTTCTCGGCTGATCCCCACTGTGGAGGCCGTCTTGCTGTGCAAGTCTGTGGCATTGCTCTTCTTCCCCTGAAGGGTCATCCAGCCAAAAGCCGTGCTGCCTTTGGTGGGGAAAGAAGGGGTTAGTGTGGTCTTTAAGAGGGTGTGACAAAAGAGGCCTTGGAGTGAAACGGGGCCAGGTGTATCTCCGTAATTCTGTACAGGAGCAAAATATGGTACTGGATACAAAATGGAGCTCAGAATTTCAGATGTCAATTAAAAACAAGTTTGTAGTCCTTATGGTTACCTAGATACCATAATGCACACTGTCGGATAATGGTACTTAAGCCCTGGGGGATGCCCCACTGTTGCTCCAACTGTTCAGCCTGGGCACAAGCTTGGAAAAAATGCCAGCTACGCAGCTGCCAGAAGTGTGTGTGCATGTGTATTCTGTGCACCTTAGGAGCTTTTGTAAGTGTCTGCTTTTGTCAATAAAGAATTAAACTGCCAGCCATTTGTCCTCCTTGGCTGAGTGAGCTTAGGACACAAATATATGGAAGTCTCTAGACCCCTATAAATTATTTTAAAGAGATATGTTGGTCTGAAGAAGGCGAAAAGTGGAATTTCTAATATGCAGTTTCCGTACTCACTGTACTGTAAAAATTTACAATAAAAAACTGTATTTCAAAAACAGCATTAGCTATGATAGCTGAACAGAGCTTTCACATTCCCAGGCAGTAAGTATACCCCTGACTATCAGCTGCTGAAGGAACAGACAGGGAAGGGTCATTGTGAGTGGAAATGCTCACCATGCATGCCAGCAAAATGAGCTTCTCCCAAGACAGCTGCTATCCAAAGTTCCTGGGAATCCACATCAGCTCCAACCAGATGGTAGCCAGAAGGGGCCTGGACCATAGCTTTCAACTCACTGCCCACCCGGTCAGTCTGCAAGACACAGAGAACATAAGATTCCTGCTAGATCAAACCAAAGAACCACCTAGTCCATCACTGTGTTCACACAGTGGCTAAGCAGGCCCAGAGTGCAATAGCACTCTCTTGCTCATGGATCTATTATTACAGAATCTTCTAGTTACAGCAGTGATAGCCTGAGCTGGTAATTGAAAATCAACGCTCCAAAAATCGAAAAACTAATAAACTAATTGGACTTTGTAGTAATGAATAAACGAACCAATAAATTATGTTTGCCGGAATGGCTTCTCTATTCCTGTAAATTAGCCAAAGGTGTCTATTTCTTATAGACTGGAATTCTCATTATGGACAAGAAAAGCAGGATGGACATATCTTTGGGCAACTGTATTTCAGTTTCTCTCTCTCACTAAGCAAAAAAAGCATTAGAAAATCCATACATACTCTGGCATTACTGGCTGTCAACCAGGTGGGCTCCACAGCTCGACGAGTTATTGTCCCAGCAGTTACCACCTGTGGCAGGATGGCTCCATAGCTATTCTCCTCGTCGTAGTCTGGGTGCCTACAGAAACATCAGGGTGAGCCCATTTCATATAACATGAGGAAGCCAGCCTTGCTAGTGATCAAGTAGCTACTTAACAGGAACAGCTAAGACTGCAGGTAAACCGACACATCCTACAGAGGCCAAGGGTTCTAAAAGATTTTGCTGGAGTAGCTGTTCAGCAACTGTTCATGAACATTCATCACTCTTAACTGGCTGTTACTCTTCAGGTAATATACATCTCTGACATTTGCTTGAAACCCGATAACCTGGTGGAGATTCTTGAGAAAATGCAGAACTTATTCCAAGTTATGCTACTAGCCCATCTAGACTTAAGGAATAAGTGGCATGCAAATCTGGTTAAATAAACCAGACTCAGCAGGCAAGTCCTTTGTGAGCCAGAAGTAGAAATGTATCCTACAATTACTCCAGTATCTGGGATAAACCCCCCCCCCAACAGCAAAGACATGGATAGTAATCTGTCAGGGATTCTTTAATTGTGGTTCCTGCATTGCAGGGGGCTGGACTAGATTGCCCTTGTGGTCCCTTCCAATCCTACCATTCTATGATTCTTTGAATATCAGCTGCTCTCCCAAAAGAGAATCCTTTAACTTTCACAGCTCAGATAATTTACAGCTTGGCTACACATTACACTTGCCAGGGGAGAGCAGCCTGAACATGCAGAAACTCTGTCTGCTGAGAGATCAAAAGATTCTCCACCAACAGGCAGCAAAAGCTGGAGGCGATACAAATCAGATAGCAAAACAGAGCTATTTTTCTGCAGGAGCTGGAAAAGGGAGGAACAGGGAAAACTGAGAGGAAGTACAACAGAAATGAACAAAAACGCTGCTTCTGAAAGCAGCCAGTAATGCAACTTGCCAGTCTGATTTGTAAGACTGAAGATCTTTGAAAAAAGAGCAGAAAAACAGAAAGGTTTGGAACCTAGACACACCACCTACTCCCAGAGATCAGAAGAGACTTGTGAATGCATCCCTAATTATATTGTATTATATTATTATTATTATTATTATTATTATCATCATCATCATCATCATCATCATTATTTTAGTTGTAAATCACTTTGGTAACAAAATTTGGTTGGAAAGTGGGGAAGAAATAAAAGGGAAAAAATGACCTTGAGAACATCTCTGTATGTGTACCTGGTCACAGATCGAGGCAGCTCCCCTTTCTTCAACCACACCACCATCTGGGAACTGACAAAACAAAAGGGAAACAAACTTCAGAAAGCAAACAGCAGAAGCTAAAGAACTAATGTCTTGCATTGGTCCTTGTCTCCTTGCCTCAGCACACCAAGTCTCAAGCCCTTAGCAGGCCATGAAAGGAAGAATTGAGCTAAGCTAGCGCTTTACCCAAGTTTCAACAAGCCCAGTAATAAGAACTATACCAAGCCCCCCCCCAAAAATAACTAGCTCCCCTGAGCTCTTACCAAATTGAAAATGACTCAGGGGAGGGGCTCCTCTCATGTTGCAAAGATTTAAATTTAAAGGTTGGAGTAAAGTATACAATCTGAATGCTTCGTGGTACAAGAAGCACATTTACCTTGGTACTGAAAGCAGAACTTGAATTATCACCATACAGCATGGGAGCGGGGATTAAAGTGTCATGCAGTTCTGCAGACTGGTAATTTAATTCAAAGGAAGTCACCCCTCACCTTATTCTTTTGTGAGCATTTCTCCAAAAGGAGATCTTCTTGTTGATTTCAAGAGCTTGTGTCCCTTCTGTGGCCCCTATGCCAGCTTTCAGGGTGCCATCCTCCATTTTGGGCAAGAAATCCTTAGCAAATGGGCTTCCAACGTTGTTTTCATTCCCATCCTTTTAACAGCAGGAGATGGAAGTTTGCTTTAGCTCAAGGTATCGGTTATAAAACGGGATTAGCCAGCATAAAACCCTCCTCCCTACTACATATGAAGTTGCTTTACAGAAACCCTTAATGGTCCGGTCCAGCAGCATCTAGTCTGACCAGCAGCGACTTCGACAGCAGGATTATGGCCTCCTTAACACTGTGAAATGTTAAAGAAGCAATGCCTTGGAGCATGGGTAGGATGCATTTCCTTTCCCAAGGAACAACCCTTAACACCACTCAGAACATCTGGCAATAAGGATACAGTGGTACCTCGGGTTAAGTACTTAATTCGTTTCGGAGGTCCGTTCTTAACCTGAAGCACCACTTTAGCTAATGGGGCCTCCTACTGCTGCCATGCCGCCGGAGCACGATTTCTGTTCTCATCCTGAAGCAAAGTTCTTAGCCTGAATCACTACTTCTGGGTTAGCGGAGTCTGTAACCTGAAGCGTATGTAACCCGAGGTACCACTGTAAAGACTTCTAGGTCACAAACTGCATTTTCCAGGCCGGTTTGAACACTTGGCACCTGTAGCACATACTTTGTTCTATCCAGGAAAGAAATATTACATTTCCAATAGAATTTAATAAGAGGCTTCATTTCAGTGGCAAAGGTGCATAGCCTTGAGAGGTCTATAAAACCATAACTACACTATTATTCCCCCCCCCCCCACAAGGATATTAGAAAAAAGAAAAATAATCAAGTGGAAAAAAACAGTGTATACTCAAGGGGCGGGGGAATGTTCCCTGTGTGGTGTTTAACATCCTCCATATATCACAGACACTTCATTGCATATATACTTTAATGCATTTCTGATTTTAAAGTTCAATTAACTGAACTCGAGAAAATTATCAATTTATTTCTATATACAAGAAATTCCTGCTCACCTTGTGAGGTAGCCTAAAAAACCAGCACCCAGGGATATTGACCTCATTGTAAGGACCATTGCCATGGTGATAATCAGGATGACTCTTTGAATGGTCCAGCTCATCCTGTTGGCAAACCAATGTAGGGTTAGTTGGACCTGAATGTACAAGGATGTACAAGAAAACAAGATAGACAACTCAAGATGTAGGAATGCCCCACCTCATAAAGGCAAAGCAAAAAGCGTGTAGAGAAGCATTATTGATTAGCTATCTGAATGATGTTTTTACCATTCATGCCAGCAGGGCCTCAACCACCTCTGTCATATTTAAGAGGAACAGTCACCAAAAAGTTGGGAAAATAGATCCCTCTCAATCTTTCTAGGAACTCTTGATGCTGCTTTCAAAATTCTGCAATGCTTGATGCCACCGATTTGCTATGGTTCCTCCCCTCCCATTATACCTAAGATCAGGGTTGCTGGAGTAGACAAAGGGTTTGGGGCACTTGGGAACGCTCTTCCTACTACCTCCCCAATCAGACGAGCCCCTCATTCAGGCTTTCGCCCAGCAGTCTCAAGATCCACTACTCAAAGCACACAGGTTTAGGCAATACATGAGTACCGATTTCCCCTCAATTACTGTTTTTCTCTTGAGGAGGTATACCATTACCTCGCTAAATTGCTTGGTTACAGGATCTGAATCCATCTCCATCTCCGCACGGCTGAGCTCTTCAACCTGGCATGAGGGAAAGAGATCTCTTTAACAGCTAAGTTCATTCTCCCCTCCCACATCTACTCATTTTCCTGATCCTCATCTGGCCAAGAAGGTCTTTCCCAAGTGACAAAACAAAAACTCTTTACGTGTAGAAACCTAGCTTAGCTTCATCCTTGACATGCTAGTTTTCTGTATCCAACGAGTTTTCTTTTTAATATGGAGATAAATCACTTATGCAATGCCTTTACCAGTTACCTGAAATTGTACAGTTTAGCAAAAACTGTGCTGCATAATTCTAATGATCATGTATCACAGCTCTGAGACACACAATTTGTACCTTATGCCAGAAAGTGCTATTTTCTGTTAACATGAGCTCTTCTTCCAGCGTGGTGTCCAGTGAGATAGGTTGCTCTTTGCCTTTCTCCTTGCAGTGTTCACGGTACAGATGCTCAATAACCCTACAGTTAAGGAGAAAGTAGTTTTGCTTTCACTGAATACAGCAAATTGTCTTATTTCTTGACCCCCATTTGCAAAGCAATGCTAAACTTTGCCACAAGAATGTTACGTAACAAGGAGATTGGTGCACTGGGCCTGCTCACTTTAATGAAAGTAGTTTTTCACTGAATGATGTTGAGGACTTCACACCTTTACTCATTTGCAAATATCAGACCTAAAAATATCTTTCCTTTTTGCAATTGGCTATAGTTCAGCCATACAGACGTGAGATGCTCCTATGCTGACATTTCTACATGCAGACAAGCAAGAGGCATTATTGCCATTCATGAACAAATTCCACTCAGGCAAAACAACTGAAGGATGGAGTAGCCTGGAGAGAGTCCTGAAGGCCAGACAGGGGCCTGGAGTTTGGTCCCCCAGGTCTGAAGTTCCCCACCCCTGCTTTACAAGGCCTAGCTCTTACATGTCAATCTCCAGGGCTAGGGAACATTTCTTACGTCTCACTGCAATTCACTGTGAGGCTGAATGAAGAGAAGGAAGAAAGGAGGATGCAGAGGGGGTGAAGAAAGAGCTGTGAGTGGTGGGGGGCCCTACCCCCATCTTTTGGACCCCCTGGGAAACTCAACAAATCTGTTATACCCAGAACTGTGTGTGCTGAGTGCAGCTGAATGGGACACAGCTGTAGGCAGCCCAAGGAAGTACCATCTACCTTGGGCCTGCTCAAAAAAAACAACAAATTTTGCATTACGGCTCCTAAGATCAAAGAGCATGTTTTCAGCTATTTTGGGAGACAACTGGATGTCATTTTGAATCAAGACGGCAGACTGAACCTTTTGCACTGATTTTAGTCACAGATTTCTAAACTGAACTCTTCCCACCCCATTTCTTTGAACCGGAAAGCATCACAGAACAATGAATGAAATGGAATGATGTGTGGACAATCCAGTATAAATCCACTACTACTGTGTAAATATACGTTGCAGAACACACCCTGAAAAATCCACCTGGACGATCCCTGAAAGGTACCAAAGTGAATAAATGATGCTCTCTCCTGCTGAGAGCACTTTCTCTGCTTGTCTTTGGAGGCAACTGCTTAGGTCAGAAGCAGATTAAAGTCACCACACCTGCAGGGTACAACAAATGGGCTACGAAAGGAGGTGAATCTCCTGGGGAACCATGCATGCAACTGCATTTGCTCACCTTCATCCTTTTTTTAAAACTTGCCTCTCACAATTCTCCCCTCTTTTGGGTTCCAAGTATAGCTCTGGTGGCAGAGACTCAGTAGTGCTTTATTCACTAAGCATAATCAACAATTCTCCCCTCTTTTGTTACCTTTGTGTCCTACCTCTTCCTTTGCTGCCTTCCACTGCAAACTCAACAATTTTAAACTATAAACTCCTTAGGGTAAGGACCTCTCTTTTTTGTGTGACTGTATGATGCAATGCATACACTGATTGCACTGCATCAAATAATATTATTACTAGCAACAATTATAGACCATGGCAGCTTTGTTGCTCTCTTCACCCCAGAATGCACTTCTTACCTGAAGGGGCAAGTGGGCAAGTCAGCATCTGGAGTCCCCTCTGGCAGGTTGTCACTCCTCCCTGGCACCAGGTAACCCCAACCATATTTCTCAGAGTAGTGCAATGGAAAGCCGTCCCAGGTGAGCCTCATGAGCTTTGGGGTCACTCTCATCTGAAGGCTGATAAGGCTGGGCCCAGGCACCCAGCTGGGATCATCCAGTCTCTGGCACAGCTTACGATACCACCTATGCAAGGGGAGAGTAGACCACAAAGTCAACATAAAGCCTTCCTCAATAATGTTAGATAATTGGTTTTTCAGATTAAATTTTATACCAAATTGCTCAAAGGCCTTCACCAAGGAGCTGTATGGAAATCCATTAAATAATAATTACATCTCCTGTCAGAGTTGATTTTACTCAGTTTAACAAAAGCTACCTCCTCTGTCACTGATGCTTCCAGGTGGCCTGCTCCTTTTTTAAAGTAGAGAACTTTTCCAATCAAGCCGCTAATGGGAGACTCTGGTTGCTGACTCTCTTCTCAATACATTATAACCTGGATGGCACTGACTCAGCTACTAGGGGAGTTTGAATACACAGAAGCATGTCTCATTGCAGGAAATTAATTGGGGGGGGTGCTTCCATTCTACAATGCAATGCTTCGTTAGCAGTAGTAGTAAACTTTTTTCAGGCTGAGGGCTGCACTGGCTTATGGCCAACCCTTGGGGGGAGGGGTTAAGTGTGAAACTGGGTGTGGCCAGTGTAAGAAGTGGGTGTGGCCAGAGCTGCCATTCAAAAGGCTGCCTTCTGAGAGACTTTCCCACCAGCTATTCTACACTATTGAAAATAATTATTAATCACTCATTATTAAATTTAATCATTTTTAGAAGAGGTTGAATTTGGAGAGACTTGGGGATCATAAAATACTTTTGTGAGGGTTGGATATGGGTTGTAAGTTAGCCACCCGTAATCTTCACTGCGGGAGGCAGTGGAGGACAGAGGTGCCTGGCGTTCTCTGGTCCATGGGGTCACGAAGAGTCGGACACGACTAAACGACTAAACAACAACAACAACAATCTTCACTATACTACATAGGCCTGTGATCTTGCCAACGGAATTCTGTATGTTCACAGCAAACGGAATAATTCAGACAAATAAGTGGTTGTTTGACCAATCATCTTGTAAATCAAACAGTTCTAACTTTTAGACAAAAAACATCCACTCAGCATGACAGGAATGTTAAAATTTATTTTACCCTTGTTTAAATGCCAACTGTAAAGTAGGTCTCCTTCTCAGGAACGTGGGTAAATCTATGTCTAAGCTGCACACTTTTGATAACAGGTGGAGGCTCTCGTGGGCAAATGCTCTATTTTAAAAAAATCCATGCACATAGAAAACTAACATATTAGAAGACTAAACTGGAATCCTTCTTCCTGACAAAGAGATGAACAAAAGGTCCTAGGAGGGTCACTGTCTACAACTTCCCTTTAGCAACGCACCCTGGATGGCCAGGCAGGTGCTGAATTCTCTTTGGCTGCAAAGCTACAGTCCCCTTCAGACGGTCCAAGCACAATCGGCTCTCGGGGAGTTGCTGTTCTTCCTCTTCAGTTGGGGGTCCCGGATCTGTTTCCATGATACATCAAATCAGAAAGGAATTATTTTTTCAACGAGTACAGTTGTTGACAAGGCTGTTTTATAACTACAGTACATATTACATCAAATGGCTTAAGAATCTACGTGGACGCAGTTATTCGGTGGCCTGCAAAGTCTATAATCCAATGCAGAATTTGACAGCTAGCAAATTTCTAAAAGTCTTAATGGCCAAGAGGAATTCAAATACATGAGTGTTTAATGCACAGTAGCCTAGGGAAGAGTAGAAATGTAACTTTAATGGTCAGGAGAGAAATGTTTTCTTGCTGAAATGTGTCAGCTCCGTAACACTCCATAGTTCTTATGTTCCTCCACTGCCTCTATATTGCACTCCAAACACCTGTGTATTCCATATTTATCCTCCAAGACTGTAATTAAGAAATAAATAAAAATGAAACAACACAGACACCCTTTTTAAAACAGCACTTCTGGGATCTTGGGACTTTTTAAGATTCTCTGGTAATACTATCGTACTTTGAAATCTCTTGAGAGCTGGATGCAAAACATTCTGCCTGCAATACACACACGCTGAGGTATGTATTTCAGGCTCGTAAATAAGATTTTAAAAGATGCTTGCTCCTACCCAATTGCAAGGACAGCTTAGCGGAAGGGATCTGGATCAAGGGTAGATTACATGCTTTGGATCCAAGAGGTAACAGGTTCAACCCCTAGCATCACCAGGTGCGGCTGGTAAAGACTCTATCTGAAACTCAGGAGAGCTATTGCCAATCTGTACAGACAATGCTAAACCAGATGGACAAAAGATCTCATTCCATATAAGGTATCTTCTTTCTCTTTCTTTCTGATTTAGATTTAGGAGAGAAAGATTACAACTGCCAGTAGACAGTGGGGACATCTGCGATTTGCTGTGTGCTAGCAAGCTAGTAGTCAATTATGATGATGCTCTTACCTTCCTGCCACTCTAGCATGGAGGCTTTTTCCGCGGCTTTGGGCAGTTCATCATTACCACCTTCATTCTTCTTCTTCCCAATTTTCTTCTTCTTTTGCTTAAATTCCTGGAGATCCCACTCTAGATCCCACAGCCAGGGATCAGATTTGTACCTGTTTTGATACATTAGACCAACCACCACAGGTTAATTTGAAGAATGCTTTTTTCAATTTCCATCAATGAGATCTTAGTCTACAAGCTCGTTTATTTACAGCAAGGGAGAGGAGCTGAAAGGGTACTTTCCTCCACCATGTCATAGCAACAACTTCTCAGTTTATCTAGATGCACCCACTGCTGAAACTGTGCCAAACAAATTCCTTTACTAAGTAGTAGTCTGCTTAATGAAACAGTATTGCATTTCACAAAACCCACAGTCTCAATTCTATCTCAACCTTGCAATCTTCTTTTAGGGGAATTGCCCCCCCACCCCCAAGCATACTACAGATTTTAATGCCAGAACTAAATGTCAGCTGAAACTGTGGTCTGAGAACCCAGTTCTCCAACTGCAAAGATGAGGGGGAGATGTGGCAGATGTGCGTGCATCCTAAATCTTCCATATTTCCCCTTTTCATCTTCTGTCCTGTACTACCTCCTCAGCTGAGTTTCCCTGAGATGTAGCAAGCATGCAATTGGGACCGCAACCAAAGGGAGGGTTGAGTGCTGCATCCTCCTTCCAGCTCTGTTTCTGCTTCATAGTGTTCTCTCCTGCCACTGCTTAATGGAGAGCCAGGTTTTCACCAATTATGAAGCTCTGGCTTAAGCAGCAGTGCACTGTAACAGTGATTATAATACCCCCACCTTTCCTCATGAAGCAGCTGGCAGGCATTGTCAGCTAGGTTCATCAAGGATTTCTTCATCTCCTTTTGCAGCTCCTCATAAGTGACCTGAGCTTCATCCAGGTACCTCTCCCAGTTCTGATTGACAGGAAGGTAGGAGACTCCCATTTCCAGCATCCCTGCAAATGTGACAGGATGGGGACACCTAACCAAGAAACAGAAAAGGGGGTAATAAGAGTGGAGCCAGAATGTTGGAAGCAACTGGACTAAGCTATGTAAACTAGGCATTTGTTGACCTTAGCATACAATGGAAGCAGATCGTAAGAGTCTGTCACACTATGCATGACCAACGGACAGAACCAAGGATGGATCCATGTAGATGAAAGCCTGAGGCCACATTGCTAGGAACAAGGTCCCATAGCCGAGAGCACTGATCTGGGTAACAGATGGACCCCTTCACTCTCTCTCATATGTGCACAGATGTCATTAATTCCAATAAAGCAAATTAAGTTCTGGAATTGGGGCACTCTTTTTTAAAAGCAAAGTCAAAATTGTACTCTTTACTCCTGCATTGGGCAGTCCGCAAGGACAGATTGCCCACAAGGGCTATTCCTCCCACCTGGTGGAATGAGATTCCACAAAAGACAATACATTTTGTGCCTACTCCCCCCCCCAGGTTTTTGCATTGTACAAGCTTTCCCCTCACATTCTCCCTGCCTGTCACAACAGATGTTTTATTTAATATGATAAGTTGTTTGATGTAACTCCCAGAATTATTTGGCTCAGTTTTCCAATGTGCATTGTAAATTCTGGTTAACTATTATCTGTGTTTCTTTCACTGAGAAATTTTGTATATGCACTTGTACCACTTCTGAAGGATTAAGATGTTTGGGGAGATACTGCTTCTTGTTTCTTTCTCACAAAATTGTAACACTGGTTGATTTGTACTGATACTTTACCACCACGCTGAACCTTGCAAGTTTTATCTGTATCTAAAGAAAGGTGAGACCAGAATCCCTAGCAAGGTAAAATGTAAAGGGGTTTATTGATAATCTAACACCATCTTGTCCCTAAGATGCTTCTGAGACACAAAGGCAACCTAACACTATCGGCTAACCCAGAGCAAGCTATCTCATAAATAAACACACCATAAAAAAGAATTCCACATTTCAGAACCCCCCACCCCAAATACTCACCTTTCCAAGAAGAGAGGAAGCTGCTCCTGGAATACTTCATAAGTAGCCTGGACATCAAGGGCACAATATCTCATCAGGTCCTTGGAAGGGAGACAGAGAGAATAGAGGGAATGGGAGAATAAATTATGTACACCTGTATCAAAAGCCACATTCCACTAAGTCACACCATTGGTCAGTCTATCCTAGTATTCTCCTCTGACTGGCAAAAGAGCTCCAGATTGAAATCATACATCTTTCTCAGGTATACCAAGACTCTTTCCTTCACACTAGAGATGCCAGACTTTAAACATGTAACATTCTACATGCAAAGAATATGCTCTACAACCAAGCAGTGGTCCCTTGATTCCTTCCCTTAAAAAGTACCATCCTATAGATTATCTCCCTACCTGGAAGTTATTCCTGATGTCATTCATGCTCCCTTTGACAAAGAGTTCCCGGGCTTCTTTCTCCAGTGGCTGGCCTCCAACATATAAGGCATGCACATCTACTAGATTGTTGATGCTACTAATGTTCACCCAGTCCCAGGAGGCAACCTGCAAGGTAGTAAGGCAGCAGAGTAATGACTAACTAGTCCACAAACCCCAAAAATGGCCACTTTTGAATGGAAGGCATTTAAAAACATTTAAGAAACCATCAGATTGCATCCTCAATCTACAGGAATAAGACTTCCATTCTGATTAGTTCTAACCCTCAGAATGACACTGAACATCTACACAGTCCAGGATCTTTACAAAAATGGCAAGTCCTAGGACGCCTCGTCTACACATGTGAATGAGGTGGCAGAAAGTTGAGATGGTTTATTGAACTGCATTACTGCATAAAAATAATTCCAATTTTGAATGCTCCTCTACATAAGAAAAAATCCTCCCTGCCAAGAGAAAAATAGCACAGTAGGGAGAAAGGTTCTATCCTAGTCCTTTGTCAACCAAGTTTGTTTTCTATTTATGTATTTTTAAGAATATATAGGTGACTATTTAAAAATATGATCACTCTGTCTAAAGTAAAGCCATCTATTATACCATCTCAGCCCTCCACCACCTCTTTCTGATGTATCTGTAGATCTGACTTACTGTGGCATCCATACAGAAATATAGCTATAGTTTGGCAGGCCTTTATTGGAGGGTTGCCTATGAAACAATGACAATGCAAGAGGCAACAGAAGTCCATATTACTGAACAAAACTTTTCTCACATCTAGGATGTTGCCAATCTCCTCCACTTCTCCCCTCTACTACCAATTCAGAATGCTTTTGCCAAAAAAATTTCTCCCAACTGTCTATGGTGATCTCTGTCAGTCTTCTACTAAAAACCCCATGGTGGTGGAACTGCATTTTGCAACTTTAGTAAGAGACAAAATTGAACACATTAAGACATGCAATTATGAGGAAGGGAGGGCAATTAGTTATTTTGGAAGAGAGAAATAAAGTGTTCAGTCCCAGCTAATGTAACCTCAGGTATAAAAACGACATATCTACCTCTTTCTCCACTCCTCTCATAGGACAGAGTATTAAAAATCAGTTATTCAAGTGGTTCCCATGTTATATATAAGTATGACTTGATCAAGGTTGCTGAATGTAGAGCCAGAAAGGACTCTGACACCCAAAACAAAAAAATAGTTTTAAAAAACTTAAAATGGGTTGGAAAGGAGTTTGACTTTTCAATGTGTACATACACATTTATCTTTGTTTCACTGTCACCTCTAGACAAATGGGATTTGTTAGTTTGTGAAACAATATAAAATCCTAAAAATCTGTTTACCGAAGACCAAAGAGGGGCTAGCATCCAGACCACATACAGTGGTCTTTCTTACAAACTGCCTTCTGCTCTTGGGGGGGGGGGGGAATCTCCAGTTCAATATACGCTGGAGTACATTACAATCTTATCTAGTGCTGCCGTTGGGGCGGCTTTGTCAGGAAACAGAGGGATTAGCATGCAACTCCTCTGTGCCTTTCCAACTCACCTCAGGGCCATCAGTTTTATTCCGTGTTTTCTTGATATGCTGCTGCACCTGTTGCTGCCCTCTTCGCTTGCCATGTTTTGCTGCCATCCAAAGGCTGCGTTGGAATCCTGTTAGCCCGGAGATGGCCATGTGCATACTCATGGTGTCCAGGAAACGCATCTGGGAGCCCTGAAATAGTTGTTTTAATGTCACAAACACTGCCATTTCGACATTCATTTACACAAAGAGCCATACATAGCAAACCAAAAAATAACATGGTATAGCTCTTGTTATATGCTAAAGACACCTCTTTATACCCTAGCCTACAACATCTAGGATATATATGCTATGAGGGCCAACCCTCTTCTTCCTATTGTAAATTATTTTAACTAGTTTTAAAGTTACAGGTATATTTTTATATTGTTATAGCCTGCCTTGGGACCTCAAGGTGAAGTGCAGGTAGGAAATCCAGTAAGCAACAATAATGAGGCAGCCTGGAGGATAAAAGAGTATTACATAGAACTTGCTATGATGTATGTTCAGGAACAGGTCAACTGAGGGTCAAGTTCAGCATCACGTCTTATCAACAGAAGTCAAATACATACATCAGGAAGGGATCACAGGCAGGGTGTGATGCCAAGATTCAAACTCATGAGTTCACAGTTTAACTACCCTGCTATCAGGTGAAATTCTAGCCTAACGGCTCATACCCAGACTATACATTCTATCTCTACCCTGAGGATTTGAAATTCTGACTGCAGCTTCTCCCCTGCAAAGCAGCATCAGAGTGGTGAGCAGGAGGGAAGGGTGGTGCTTAACCCTTCCCTCTTCTGCCTCTTTCCACCTGCAGCTCCTTCCCACAACTACTTTTTCTCCAGCTAGGATTCCAGACTCATACATCTGATCCAAAGAGGAGCTTGAAACCTTGCTGGAGAGAAAAGCAGCAGGTGAATGAAGCATTAATCACCCCTCCTCCTCATGTATGGATTTCCCCTTGCAAATAGTACCCCTTCTGACAGCAGATTGCAGAGAAGCAATGGCTGGGTTTTAAAGATCCAAGGCAATAGCAGAACACGTAGCTCTATCATTGGACAAGCAAACAAGGACAGCTGCTTTGTTTGCAACTGCAGCATCAAAGATTCACAAGGACTTTGTAATAATAATAAAAACCTAGCTAACTGCTGCGGGGAAAATTTTGCTTCAATACAGATCTAATATTTGATCTGCTAAGCTTCATTTCTACAAGTATTTATTTGTATCTTGTTTGTTGTGCAATTTCCTAACAGTTACGGCTCATGGCTATAACAACTGAATTGATACATGCTACCACAAACATCTAGCCTTCAGCCACCAATAACAGCTTGCATACAAGAAGAAAGTAAGCAGAACAGATTGGAAGACAAAGATGACTTACCTGAATCAGGTACTGTTCTTTGATGTGCGCACGGTCAAAAGAGACATTGTGACCCACCACCAGCCTCTCTTGCCAATCCTGCTTGGCAAGGCTGTTGCTCGTTTCCAGAGGGATGAGATCTGACAGAGTCAACTGGCTGGACCAGGTGTACCGTTCCTCTAACAGTCGCTTGCTACACCATGAGTACCTGGGGAGCAAACACACCCAGCTGTGTGAACTAAAGCACTCTTTCCAGGGCACTATAGAACACGTGAACCCACCTTCATTTCTTTCTAGATCTGAGAATTAGTAATTTCAGAAAGAACACTGCAGCATTGCACTCATTTTAACACCCATATCAATTTCATTTTTTGAAAGAAAAAAAAAGTTACAATCCTAAGAAGATTTACTACAGAATGAATCTTGTTGAACTTAGTGGGAGATGCTCTGGAGCCAGCACACTTAAGATCACACTACAGGAGCACCTACCTTTTAAAACAACTTTGATTTTAACACCTGTGCTTTGGGGGAGGGTTCCCCTGCTGTATGTAAAGCTTGTCCAAACCAAATGGGCACATTCACACAGATGACTAACCATACAGAGCAGTGTCCAAATAGATCAGGTTCCCAGCAGCTATCACACTGCCATAGAAGACAAGGACATGGTCATATTAACCTAACATCAAGAATTTGGTGCCGCTTGTTTGGCTCTTTCCTCCCAAAACCCTTTTTTGCTTTCATGCCGTGACTTTGTAAGCACAGGGGCAAATAATGTGTTATTTTATTATTTTTTAAGTTGCTTTATGGGCTTTTCCAACTGAAGAGCAAGGTGAAAACACTTTGAATCACCACCACCACCATTTATTTATTTAATTTTAAAATTTTAGTTTAACATGGGTCACATATTGTATACGTGTACTGAAGGGATAGCTAAACTAGGATTCATAAGATGAAGTTCAAGAAAACAAGGAAAATACAGCCCCTTTTCCAATTCTCACTTTGCTTTGAAGAAGTTTAGGAGGTGAGAGTTCCAGTGTTCTAATTTAACACGTCTCTGACCGTGCACAACCCACACATCTGGTTAGGAATTTTGTGAGTCAACAAAGAGGGCTTCCTCCAAATATATAAAGGAAGGTCACACAACCCCCTCCCGCCAATACAACATTAATTGTCTCTTCTTCATAAGCACAGTTTCTTGTTCTTGCTCTTTTACAAAAGCCCAGGAAACTCTAGGTGGAAACATTTATTCTCATTCTGGCACTCTTTCAACAACAGAACCCCAGAAGAAAAGATAACAGCATGATGTATAAGCGGGAGGGGAGTTTTCAGCCCAAGGGCCACATTTCTCTCTGGACAAACTTCTGAGGGCCACATGCCAGTGGTGGGTGGGACCAAAAGCAAACATTGGCAGAGCAACAAATACAAATTGTTCTTATGTACCATAAGCTAATTACAGGAAAGCAAGAAACATTATCAAAGTGCAAGGACACATTTCAATCATTCAAAAAAAAAGGGGCGGGATATGAAGCAGGGCCAGTGAGAAGTGGAGCGTTTAAGGGCCAGAAAGAGACCTAGAGGGCTGCATGGAACTGAGGCTCCCCAGCCTTGCCCTATGGTATGAGACCTAGAACTGAATAAGAACAGGAAGTGATCTATTAGATGTGAGATGCTGATAGATCAGGGGCCTTTGGCCAAAAAGTGATATATAGGAATAAACCAATGAAAAAAGTATTTTGGGACACTGGGGACAGAAGTAGTGGGACACTGACTAGGTCATGTTATTGTTGCCTAATAGGTTCTATTTTTACACAAAGTTTGTAGGAACAAAAACTTTCACCCTTCTACCAGAGCTGTCAGCATCTTACCAGGCATTTGAGGAAACAGCTACTGCAAGCGTAGGGCACTGGCCTGCATTCATGCACACTTCCACATCAAACACCAAGGCCCGCTCATCAGGGAAATCAACAGCTGTCATCTCCCCACTGGGTCCATATCGTGTCCACCCAGATTTCCAAGCCCACTCCAGGGGCACTGGTGGGATCCCAAACTGAAGTAGTTCCTTAGCAGCCTCCAGATATGGGAGGCTCTGCTTCTGTGCCAAGATACGGAAGTGCTCATCGATGTTGGCCCCATACAACTGGGGCAGCTGCAATTCCACATCAGGAAGTGTAGTTGTCTCTTTGCCCCACAAGTCATGCTTCTGCAAGTGTGCCACACTCTTCTGGATGTCTTCCTCTGAATATTCAACCTGGGCACCCCGGAAAATCTGCTCATGAAGATGCTTAGAAAGCATCTGGATGCCAAGTGGATTGATGCGTTGCTGTTTGGGGAGAGAACCAGTATCTTGGGCCATCTCCTCCTGAACCAGGCGGCTGGCAGAAGAACCCGAGGACCATCTCTGCATTCCCCGTAATCTGAATGGACCTGTATTCCACACCAAGCGCTTCATCTTCACTAGAAATGAGCAGCATGGAGGATACAGAAGATCTATCAGGAGACAAAAAGTATTAACAGAATTGAGGTTTCGTGTAGAATTTTTGCCATCTTCCTGCCCAAGATGCCGGGCACAAAGTGTTTAAGTTGTGAAGCGCCTAGACAAGTGTTCCAGATTCAGACAAAGGATTCAAAACCTCACTCTTCCACAAAGCTTGCAAAATGACTTTGGTCAAATGACTATCTTTTAGTCAGACTGACTTCCCAAGGTTCTTGTGAGGGTAAATGAGGATATGTATAGGAATGGAAGACAAGCCTGCTGGATCAGGGCAACTGCCAATCTAGCCCAGAATCCTGCTCTCAAAGTGGCCAGCCAGATGTTTCTGGGAAGGCTACAAGCTGGACCCAAGCACAAGAGCACTCTCCTCTCCCCTGGTTTCTAGTGACTGGTGTTCAGAAGCATTGCTATCTCCAGCTATGGAGAGCGGCCAGGAATTTGTCTCCAACTTGGTGGTCATCAATACTTTCTGTGGGAGAGAGCTCCTTAGTTTTAACTATGTGCCACGTAAATAAATACAGGTGTCCAGAGCCCTCTGGAGGGTGAAATAGAAAAGCAGTCCATAATATCTGTGACTGCTAAGAACAGCCCCTCCCAACCCTGCAATTCTATGGAAACAATTATGATTATACTTGTCTTCTTGAGATGATGATAACAATAATTTTAGTATTTGCCACCCATCTAACTGGGTTTTAATATTCTGACTGAATATTAAAAACACAGTAAAAACACCACCACTAACACTTTGGACACCAAATGTCCAGAGGGCATAAGAAAATAGTTCTGATTCCCAACTCACCCCCCTTCCAAAAACGAAAAAAAGATATATCTACAGATTATCTCAAAATTTTACCTACCCCCCTCAGTTTAGCTTCTTTTCCATGCCACCCAAAGGAGCTAATATTTATTCTCCTCACCAGCACCACAACCCAAAAGGGGCGCCCACAAATTATCCCCTTCCCCAAATTGGGCTATTTTGCCCCCTCCCCCAAAAAGGCTACCTCTCCTCACAAAAAATGGGGTGGGGGCAGGGGAAAGGAGCTATACAGCAGCAGCAGCCCCCACCGCCCGCCCCCTTTCGTGGGTACACGAAGCACCCAAAACACCATGAGGTGATTTTTGCCCACGACCCCAAACTCCGCCCCGCCCAAGAGCTCACGAGGCGAACCTTCCGCCGGCGCGCGACTGGAGTGAGCTCGCCCGACACGGGGGGGATTATTATATGGCAGCTACCAAAGTCTCCTTTCGCGTCTTAAACACAGCCCAAATATTGAGAGGACAAGCAGAAGAAAGAGAAAGCAATGACTTTGCCTCAGACAGAGGCTGTGCTGGTTTTGTTTCCCACCCACCCCTAGTTTCTTTCCCCCCTTGACACTCGCTAGGAAATGGTATCTCCCAGAATGCTTCAGAACCAGCTTCCTGCTTCTCAAGTTCCTATAGGTCTAGCGGAGACCCTGTATCCAGCGCGGCCGCGTGGCCTAATGGATAAGGCGTCTGACTTCGGATCAGAAGATTGCAGGTTCGAGTCCTGCCGCGGTCGAGAGGGCTTGCAGGTTCGCCACTGGGCAAGAGGGACTTAGTGGCAAGATTGTATTTTTGCTTTTATGCAGTCGCGATTTCTGTGCAGATATATATTTTTTTACCATCTTGGCAACAATCACTGGCTTCCGTAATTAAGCAACCGCCTTGTTCTCCACGGCTAACATTTGGTACCTTTGCATTTTCGCTGTTGCCCCAATAAGCGCCGTTGGACTCAGTCATTTCTGAGCAGACACGATTGCGCTGGAAGTCTTCGTGCGCTCAACAGGGCGCGCAACTCCGTAACAGTTTAGGCCTCTGCATGTGACCGTGGGAAAGTGTGGGGAGGCGTGTAAACAGCCTGCAAGCAAATCAGGATGAATGCTCAGTGTCGACTGACCTTCCTTGCAAACAAATCAGGAAAAATGCTCAATAAAGACTGGATATAATCTAACCTGTGCCTGAGCTTTGTGCAAGCAAATCAGGATGCGTGGTCGTCTGAATTGCACTTAGTCTGAAATTCAGGGGTGCTTAAGTTTTGTTCCACCAGGAAGTATTTTCGCTATTGTACACCAGGTGGCAGTGTTGTCTGCTTCTTAATAATAAAAACACTAAGTTGGTATTTTACACTCTCTGCTAATTTTCAAGCTACAGAAACCTGAGGAATCCTTCTATAAGAAAGCATCTGCTGGCCCTTGTGCTGTTCGTGATGATGGGTCTGTTATAAGGTGGGCTCTCCAAAGAGGGCAGCGACATTGCCCTGCTGGCCTGGCCAATGCTCCCTGCGGACAATGTGCCCCAGAACCCTTTGCAAAGCTGATGTGAAAAGCGTTACCCCAGAAGCTGAAAGTTTGGAAACCACTGCCCAAGCATGTTCTCATCTAAGCTGAGAAGTTGTTGGAGGTTTCAGGAGGTTCTCTTTGTCTATCTGTGTTCTCTTTCTAGGGTGTGTTTTTGCTGCTTTTTCTTTTTTTTCCAAAAATTTTTATTGGTTTTCCAAAATTTCTAAACAAACAAACATACATACATACATACATACATCTTAACTGTACTTGATCTAATCTTAGTAACATTCCTCAAACCCCCCTGGCTGGATTTCAGTGTATATCATTGTAACAGTTTTCCAAAACCAATTTTCTCATAAAATTAATTTAAACACTTAACATCTTACTTTGTTTTCATTTTGACTTTAAACATATTATTCTCTAACATCACATCATTAAATCCTAAGCCTATCCGATATTTGGAAGTTTTTCCAGTTAAGTTATCTTAGCATATTTAACTAAATAGTCTTTGAATTTCATCCATTCCTCCTGGTACTTCTCCTCCTTCTGGTCGCGGACTCTTCCAGTCAGGTCGGCTAGCTCCGAAAAGTCCATCATCTTCAACTCCACTGTTGGGACTTCTTGTGATTTCCAATTCTTAGCTAACAAAATTCTAGCTGCAGTTGTGGCATACAAAAACAATCCAACATCTTTTTTGGGCAATTCCAAACCTATTATTCCAAGAAGAAAGGCCTCTGGTTCCTTAGTAAATGTATATTTCAACATTTTTTTCAATTCATTATAAATCTTCTCCCAGAAGTCTTTCACCTTGGGGCAGGTCCACCACATATGATAAAAAGTACCCTCTTTTTTCTTTACATTTCCAACAAAGAGTATCACTATTATGATATATCTTTGCTAATTTTATAGGAGTTAAGTACCATCTATACATCATTTTCATAATATTTTCCTTTAACACCGTACATGCAGTGAACTTGACCCCTTTCCTCCAGGGTGTGTCTTTGCTGCTTGTGCCAATAAGGCATACGAATGACCATGATTGTTCCCTCGGTTCCCTCCTGCTTATTGGAGAGTCCTCCAAGCTTCCTGCAAACAGCTCCAAGCATCACCTCCATCACCACCCCCTTGGTTAATTAACCCTTCAATTACAAAAGGAATGATCCCAACTTGCACTTCCAGCTTATCCCCATCACCTGAAACAAGCCTTACTTCCTAGCAAGTGTGTTTAGGATTAGAACTCAGTAGGTGATGGGGACAAAAATATAATCCACTGGCTTGCCTCTCATTGGCTCTGGCTTCACCTTTGCCCTATGGGTCAGTGCTAGAATACCCAATAGGCAGGCTAGATAGGTGCTTTTTCTGTGCTTTTAAGCATGGAAATAGTAATCATAGGGAAAATCAGAACTTACTACACACTCTTCCTCTATTTTTCTGTTCTGTTTTCATTATTTAGCGGTGAGGAGTGCCATGTGCTGCCCAGGTATTTTTAGAAACCAAATAATATTGCAATTTTTAAACAAATACGGTGGTACCTCGGGTTAAGAACTTAATTCATTCTGGAGGTCTGTTCTTAACCTGAAGCACCACTTTAGCTAATGGGGCCTCCTGCTGCCACTGCACGATTTCTGTTCTCATCCTAAAGCAAAGTTCTTAACCCGAGGTAATATTTCTGGGTTAGCGGAGTCTGTAACCTGAAGCATATGTAACCCAAGGTACCACTGTAGTGCAATTTGTACATTTGGACCCATCATGCCAAAAACTGGGTGGAGTAAACCCGAAGTCGTATTTTGGTCTGCCTTCTTGATTCAAAATGGTGTGTGGGATCCAAGCACCAACGAAAACTTCTTCCCCCATCTTAGGAACCTTTTTATGCCAAGTTCGGCGATAATGATATATCAAGGGATGGTCGAACCTATGCCAAAAAATAGGCAAAGACAAGCCAAAGTTACATTTCAGTGTGCCATCTTGATTCAAAATTGCACCTGGCACCTTAACATTGAGGAAGACTGCCACCTCGGAGAGCAGTATGCTGAGTTTGGTGATGAGATCTCAAGAGGTGTCTGAACATGTTGAGAAGAAGCAAATGGACAGTCAGATAAACTACTTTCTCGAATATATAGTGCTGTTGATCCTGAGCTACACCAGGAGGTGTCCTACTAACATAGACTGAAGTATTACTAATAAATCCAATCTTGTCATGTGCTGCAATAAATCTAGGCTTTTATTATTGATATATTCTTCTGAGATATATGTATTTGATTCATTCATACACATGCACTCACACACACACACACACAAATAGTGTATATTGTATAAGATGTTTGTTTGTTTGAATTACATATGGGGGCACCATAATCTTTTCAGTGCTAAGGGCTTCTAAAAGTGTTACTTTGTCCCTTGCAATGGGCATCAGCCACCACTAAAGAACAGGCCTTCTCAGACATTCACAGAGGCCCAACTTTTGAGACCCCTAGTTGTCATGGGGGGGGGGGAGAGATGGCACATCAAAACAAAATAGGGCACCAAAAAAATATTGAGTGGTTTCTACAGTCCTCTGATCTGATGGGAACATGTTCATCACAGTCTAATCTTGTGCCCTCAGATCTGATACATATTTATTAATATTTATGAGCATTCTCAACTCTCTAATATGACAAAATCTATACTGGTTGCCTTTTACCAAGCCACAGCTCTTATTTGCTTAAACTGAGGCCATGTACGCATTAGTGGCTTGAAACGCAGTGAGGTCATTTCCCCCAGTCAAGCCACTTTTTTACATTGCTGTACACACTGGAGAAGGGTCAAAAACGTCTTCGCCTGAGGCACCTCATCTCATTGGCTTCCCCATTCCAAACGCCAGTTCACTGAAGCTGTCTTCTGCACATGTGCAATGGCTCTTTCCAATGTACACACCTCAGCTTACCTGAGGCTTCCATTTTCTAACTGACTGGAAGCTGGTCTGAGGGAAAACACATCCAAGAGGAATATTTCTCAAGAAACTACTGGCTACAGATGAATTGTGGCTAATGACATGTATATACTGCTTCAAGACTGTGTCACTTTTTCACCCAATTTGCCTAAATATTAAACATCTATTTAAATTTGTAAAACAACAATAACTTTCAGCCTCAGGCTCAGGACAAAACCCTCCTGCCCTCCCCCCACTGGTTCTGGGGGTGAACCCTGTTTAGATTAACCGGGCTGTTCAAGAAAGAAGCTGGAAGCGAGCCTTTAGTCCAGGGGTCAGAAAACTTTTTCAGCAGGGGGGGCGATCCACTGTCCCTCAGACAGGGACCGGAGCCGGACTATATTTTGGGGGAAAAAAAGAACAAATTCCTATGCTCCATAAATAACCCAGAGATGCATTTTAAATAAAAGCACACATTCTACTCATGTAAAAACACCAGGTAAAGATAAAGGGACCCCTGACCATTAGGTCCAGTCGTGGCCGACTCTGGGGTTGCAGCGCTCATCTCGCTTTACTGGCCGAGGGAGCTGGTGTACAGCTTCTGGGTCATGTGGCCAGTATGACTAAGCAGCTTCTGGCGAACCAGAGCAGCGCACGTAAATGCCGTTTACCTTCCCACCGGAGCAGTACCTATTTATCTACTTGCACTTTCACGTGCTTTCGAACTGCTAGGTGGGCAGGAGCAGGGACCGAGCAATGGGAGCTCACCTGGTGCAGGGATTCGAACCGCCAACCTTCTGATCGGCAAGTCCTAGGCTCTAACCCAGAGATGCATATTAAATAAAAGGGCACATTCTACTCATGTAAAAACACGCTGATTCCCAGACCATCTGTGGGCCAGATTGAGAAGGCAATTGGGCCAGATCCGGCCCCCAGGCCTTAGCGTGCCTACCCATGGCCTAGATCAGGAGTCAGCAAGCTTTTTCAGTCGGCAGCCAGTCCACTGTCCCTCAGACCTTGTGGGGGGCCGGACTGTATTTTGGAGAAAGAAAAAGAAGAACAAATTCCTATTCCCCACAAATAACCCAGAGATGCATTTTAAATAAAAGCACACATTCTACTCATGTAAAAACACGCTGATTCCCGGACCGTCTGTGGGCCGGATTTAGAAGGTGATTGGGCCGGATCTGGCCCCCGGGCCTTAGTTTGCCTATCCATGCTTTAGCCTCTGACTGTGACAAGTGGGGTTAAAAGTGAAATATTATTATGAGCCATTATTGGCTTATAACGATGTTACGATCGAACGTATGTTCCAATAACCACCCGTAATGGTTGTGTAGTTAATGCTTTAGGCTTGTTCTTGGAGGAATGCCTTCAAATAGACACTCCTGATAATGAGATGGCAAGCTTCCAGTAAACAGCTGGGCTGGGTCCCTTTCCTGGCTTTTAAAGTGGTTTAAATAACAATTCCTAGATATTGGGAGCTGCTGGGGTGGGGTGGGGGGCGGGCCTGCAGGAAGGACGGGCCTGCTTCTCGATTCTTCAGTGCTGTTGTGGAGACCCACAACCATAAATCTCAGCAGCACAGTTTGGTAAAACTTGTCATTTCCTTCACTTCTGGGTGCTCGTGGGTCTAAAAAGATCAGCTGGGATTCCATGATGTTTTCTGATCTCAGCCTCCTTTCGTAGGGGCAGGTCAGGGCAAAGGAGAAATGAGAACAATTATAGTTGATCTAACCTGCCGCCCCTTCCCCCCATAGATGCCAGTCTGGAATGTGGTTAACGAAGGGAGAGCATTTCACAAGCAGGGAGCCACCACCGAAAAGGCTCATTCTCATGTTGCCACCCTCCGGACCTCCCAGGAACGGGGCACACAGAGGGGATGCTCAGATGATGATTGCAGGGTCTGGGGCAGTTCGAGAAGCCCACCAGGAATTTGTTAAAAACCTCAGCAGCTGAAATGAAACAGAGGACACACAGACAAACCAGGGACTTGTCACGTATTGGAATGCCACCCTATGTGGCTGGCGGGGTGCGCCTTGGTGAGAAGGGGAAAGGAAGTGTACAGTTCCTGAATAAGACATGGGGCAAATCCCCTGAGTGCTTTGCTCTGGGGCAGGAGCTGCCCAATAAAACGGTATAGTTAAAAACAGCATTATAGAAACAAAAGGGGATAAAACATAGGAGTTCATAAATAACAAGAGGCCAATCTTATGGATCAGGGAAAGTCAAGGCGAAAAAAGGATAAGAATAAATCTGAAGCAACAGTTTGGTGTAGTAGTTAGAGGGACTCATGATAGGACCTGGGAGACCAAGGTTCAAATCTCCTCTCAGCCATGATGCCCACTTGGGCCAGTCACGCACTCTCAACCTACCTCACAGGGTTCTTGTGAGGATAAAATGGGGTATCCTGTAGCGTCCGGTGCCATGAATAAAATATCCAAGCCAGGGATGAGTCTTCCAGATATTGCTGCACTACAAGTCCCATCATCCCTGACGATTGGCCACACAGACTGGGATTGTTGAGTTGAAGTCTGACAGCCATTGGGCGGGGGGCACAGGTTCCCCACTGCTGATCGACGTAATCCATTTAGACTATGGTTACCAGGCGTCCTCGTTTTCCGGGGACAATCCCCGGATTGACAAATCTGTCCCCGGACAAAATCCGTCCCCGGGTTTCATTTCATTTCCCTGGATTTATATTTTAAGTGTTGTAGATTTATTAGTAGGGAATGAATGTTATGTGATTGATTCAACGGCACAAGACACATCATATGGGGACTTCTGGCAAGGCAAAATGGCGGGCGCCATGGCAGCGAGCAGCTCCTGAAGCCAGCCAGAGCCAACTGCGCTACCAGGCTGGCTCCAGGCTGCTGAGACTGCCGCCACAGAGGAACCGGGGGTACCTGGTGCATCAACTGGGGAAACCACTGCCCCCCCGCCCCGTGACCCAAATTGAGCTGGGAGCAAGAGTGTCCAGCCATCCGGTCAACTGCCCAGCAGCGCTCCGGGGCCAGGAAAAACCCCAGAGCCAACGCAGGGAGAAGGAGGAGAGGAGAAGGAGAAGGAAGAGAGAGGAAGAGGAAGGAGAAAAAAGAGGGGAGCCCCAACCTTGCCACGCCGCTGAGAAGGAGAGGTAGTAGAGCACCGGGAGGGCAAGGACATGTGCCTGAGCCCAGGCCCGAGCTGAGCCTTCTCCACAGGGGCTAGAGCTCCAAGAGAGCAGGCCCATAGGAAGGAGGAGACCACAGAAGAGAAGATATTGCTTCTCTTTAAAAAATAAAAATAAATAAAAATTCTTTTTTCAAAATTAAAAGTGTCCCTGGATTCTTTGAAAAAAAATCTGGTAACCTTAATTTAGACCAGAGGTTTTCAACCTTTTTGAGTCCACTGCTCCCTTGACCAACCACATTGTTTCTGCGACACCCCTGTGGCGCTCAGGAGCCCAGTTGCATCACCCCTTGCCTGCAGAGCTGGCAGCCTCTTGCCCTTTTTCAAACACCCTCCCTTGTGGAGGGTTCCCTCAGCCTCCTCTCCCCTCTCCTTGGGAGTCCTCTGGGCAGCTGCTGCTGTCGCCCCTGATCTCTGAGCTGCCCCCATGCCCACCCCAAAGAGAGGTGCCTCCTCACACTGTCCCACAGTGGGCTGGAAAGAAGATATCCCCAGCCTTAATGGTCCAACAGGTGTCCAAAGGTGAACACCTTACCTTGGAAGGCAGAAGTGGCAACAGTGGGCGCTGCCAGGCCTACATGGTGGAAAGGCTGCCCTTCAGCACTGGGCATTGAGCTCCCAGGCAGGCCTTGCATACAGCAAGCACAAGAAAGGCTAGCACAGTGCTTGCCTGCCTGCCTGCCCGGCCTCCTGCTTCTCTCCTGTACATTCCCCAAAGCAAGGGCTAGCAGAATGGCTGGCTGGACTCCCTCACTCACTTGCTTGCTAGCAACCAGCAACACTCCCCCACCAGCCCCAGAGGCACCATTCCCCTGGAGATCTTGTAGCCGGGGCTGCTGCAACAAACAGCTATGCAAGCCTTTGGGAAGCAGAGAAGCAAAAGGGCAGAGGAGGGAGGGAAGGAAAGAGGGATGGAGGCCAGTGTTGCCCACAGCACCCCAACCATCATTCAAGGCACCCTAGGGTGCCACAACACACTTAGCAAGCAACAGTGGAGCTGGATTGCCTCCTGCCCTATAGTGGTACAGGAGATCTTACTATTTATTTATTTTGCAACATTTATATACCACTTGATTGTAAGAAAACCACAAAATGCTTTACAAAGATGAACAAAACAATAAAATGATCAGTTAAAAGAAGATTAAAAAGAGGTACTGGAAACATTTATAAAATCAATTAAAGTCAATGATAAGCTAAAGACCGCACATCAAGATTCTCCATGTCTGGATAGATAAAATAGCAAGTGCCTTAAAAAGTACAATGAAGACTCCTGCTTGATGTCAATAGGCAGGGAGTTCCAAAGTGTAACTGCTGCTACACTAAAAGATCAATTTATTGTGAATGCAGAACAAGTATTATGTGGCACCAGATCCACAGATTACTACCTCTAGTGTGTCACTTTTGACCATAGGAGTCAACTCCTAGAATCAGAGGGGGCTTCTGCCCCCAATAAAATATCTGAGGAGGCTGCCCCCCCCCAATGTTGATGGGCATTGCCATTGAAATGGTGTCTGTACACTGCATCATGTGATCAGTTATGTGGGGGGGGCTTACCTGCCCCCCCCATATTTTGTTCAAGTTGGCAGCCCTGTTTTTGCACTTTGCAGGATCTTGTAGTGCTTCAATATGTTTAACTTCAGGCAAGAGAGCCAGTCAAGAAATATATACGTATAGACTCATAATTGCATCTTGTTTTGCAGCCTTCAGTTGTGTCTTGAAACTGTTCTTGGTTATTATCTGCCCTTCACCAGAAGGCCCTAGGAGAGGTTACAGAAATAAAAAATGCAGCTTTAAAGAAAGTATAAAACAAATTGCAACCGTGACTAGAGCAATGGTCTCTCCGCTGGCAAAGGCACAAACTTGGCATGTGCTTTGTTTCCTACGGCCAACCTTGGCCAACCTGGTGCCCTTCAGATGTTCTGGACTGCAACTCTCAACAGCCCCAGAAAGCACGGCTGATGATCAAAGATTTAAGAGAGAAAGTGGCTTGGTCTTGCTCTGACCACACAGAGCAGGAGAGGGAAATTTTGTGCCAGCCCTAAAATTAAAAGGGAATAATTACAGGAAGCTTTCATACCCTGCTCAAATGGCCGTTGCTGATCTCACTTTCTAGTCTAGTGCATTAAAGAAAGAACACGCAAACACACACACAAAAACCCAATCAAACTACTTGGACACAATCCAGCCATAGTTAAAACGTTTTCTTAAAAAATGCTTTGATTTCAAGTGACAGAACACCAATCAGCTACTTCCACTGAGACTTAAATATGCTTAACTTTGGCTGAATTATATACTCTGCTAAGAACAAAAGATACTTGGCATTGCAACTCCATGAGGCCAGCTGAAAATGCGTGCCAGGATGTTATGGCTCTCCAAATACACCTTGGCGCTATATCTTTATAGCTTTATATCTTTTCCTTAGAGAGAGAAATAATAATATATACATATGTTGTGTGTGCACTATATACACTTCTAATTCAATGAGAGATGAAATCTTTTCACCCCCCCCCCCATCCTTGAATTTCTACTCTTATCCCACTGGCTCTATAGCTTTACTGATCACAATTGTTCCCATATGAACTCATTTCCTTCCTTCCTTCCTTCCTTCCTTCCTTCCTTCCTTCCTTCCTTCCTTCCTTCCTTCCTTCCTTCCTTCCTTCCTTCCTTCCTTCCTTCCTTCCCTTGGGTTGCAGGATTTCCTTAACAGATCAGTTTGTTGAATTAGGATTCTTCCATGCTCTCTCTCATGCAAAAATACTCGCTTGTGTAGGAAACAAGGCAGAGGTCGCGCAACGAAAGGAAGCTGGCACGATTTCTGAAAAGACCCCTTTTGGCAAGGATCTGGGCTTCTCCTAGGCGTTTTTGTAAGTGAATGATAAAAATATCTTCGAATGACTCCTTTCTAGAGTAATGTCATGGGCATTTCTGAAGGGGTTTGCTCTGAAGGGACAAGCGAAAAAGCAGACTCAGAATGCTTTCCCCCCAGCGAGAAAGAGCTCAGCTTCTTTACGAAGGAAGGCAGGCTTCAGGCTTGTGGGATCTACTTTGAAACACAATCTGAAACCCTTTGATGCGCCAATTGGCGCCTGGTGCAAAAGACCAGGAATTTGTTCTGAAGACCAGAAATGAACTGAACTCGCCACACCAAAACTCACTCTTAGTTACCCAAGCATCGCAGCAGCGTTATTTAGCGGGTAGGGTCGTTTTGTTGCTGCTCTTGTTAAGTCATTGGGAGTCAGAAATCCTTGCCGATCTACTGCGAATCACTCAGAGATCTACCAGGAGATGCAGCAGATCGACCTTCTGCCCAACCCTGCCTTAGGAAGAGGGGGTTTAGCCGTGTATATATTTAGGGAATAATGAATTCTGCTGAACCAACCCTCGCCAGAAATCCCAAATATTGGCACACCAGGCAGGCAGAAAATCCTGAACAATCGCGGGTGGAAAATAGCTTTCTCTGTTCAGATGAGACACAGAGAACCCCAAGAAGTTGCCATCTAGTTCAGTGTTGTCCACACTGTCTGGCAGCGGCTCTCCAGGGTTTCAGGCAAGGGGTCTCCTACCCCATCGGGGACTGAACGTGGGTCCTGGGACCTTTTTTAAGCAAAGCCTTCTCTCCGCCACTCAGCTACGGCCTTTGCCAGTTAAAAAAATATATATAATGAAGTACCAGGTTTCTTTGCAAAAGCATATTCATAATGACGAGGTGGAGACGGGTGGGAGACGATGGTATTCCCTTATAACGTTTAGTATTTCTGGGGGAAAAAACTACTGTGATCCCTGCACTTTGCAGCGCGCATGGAGACAGGGTTATTTCTTTGCAAACAGGCATAGGATTGGGACCAGCATGGCTATGATGTCTCCCAGTGGTCCCAAATTTCGGGCACATATACAGCTGGAGGAAAGTAGTGTCGGGGTGGGAGTCGGAGGAGCGAATTTATTTGTGAACCAGGATTTTCAAACAAGCAATCCGGCCTTCTGGGGAACAAAAAGGACCCTTTGCTTCTCACGTGTAAATGGGATTAATTGGCGTGGTGCAGTTTGAACCCGGGGTAGGTTAGTATGTCTTGAAGTCCAAACTGCAGGTTTGACGCCTCCGTCAGTGCCTCTCCTGCTATATAAAGGGATTTTGAGAAGTTCCATTCCTTCCGGAACGGTTCCTTTTTATTTTTAGGGGAGGGGGGGGAGAGAAAAAATCTCCAAAAGGTCAACATGAAAAGATTGTCATGGAAGCGATTCTGCCGATTTTTTAATTTTATTTTTATTTGTTCTCTTTGGGCGCCCCTCCTAGAAAAATCCTCTTTTCTTGAGGAGGTAAAGGGAAACCAAAATAATCCATATTAGTATCGGAATGCCCTTTTAGTTTGTGTGATTATGGATAGTTTTATGGGGAGAGTGAATCCTTTGGCATCAAATTTTCGCAGTTCGAAAGCATTATCCTTTAAGGAAAATGAAATATATATATATGAAGCATTCCACCGGAAACACTGTAATCTAGTGTGTTTTATTCAGGGAAGTGCGTGTGGAACCCGTTGGAGCCTTCAGTCACGATGAGTAGCAAATAAGAAATTCGTGGGAAAATTTCCGTTTCCAGATTTTCTTAAGCGAGCCAGCAAGTGTTAAAAAACCAACAAACCTCTTAGCCTGGTCGTCGGATGGTGGGGAAGGCAAACCCAGGTTTTATAATAGCATTAGGATGGCATTGAAATGCAAAAGCTTCAACTTTAACCCATAAAATATGGTGGGTGTTTTGGGACAGAGTGGCGGGGAGAATTAGGAACAAAAAGATAGAATACTTATTTTTTTTGGAGTAACGTCTACAAAGCTGGGCGGCGCAAAGCCGTGCAATTCTCAAAAGGGCCGCTAGGGGCCGCCCTTGCTCACCGCAGACCTGGCAGAACAGCTGCCAATCAAAACAGCTTCGGATACTTGGAAATATATAACACTCCTAAAACAAAAAATCGTCATTCACCTTTTAAAACCGATGTTGGCAGGAAGGGTCCTAAAATTAAATGTCGCACATCTATGCATTGCCAGCCTCCTTATATATTTAGCAGGTTTTGTCCTCCCATCAGATTCTCGATGGAATAATATTTTAGGGAATATAAATGTAAAAGCATAGCTTTAATTAAATAGGCGAACTCTGTGAATATACCGTGGGTTTCTGTTTTCACGTGTCTGAGTGTTTCACTGTGGGTGCATGCATTGGCGTATGATTTATTTATTTATATATAAATATTATAAACGTCAGAGGAGAACTTGGAGAGTCGTGCTGCCATGTTTATTGCGTAGGCACTTCGTCCCACGATATTGCAAACTGATATACTCTCTAAAATATAGGAGGAAGAGCATTCTAAGCCAAAGAGTAAACATACAAACAAAATATGCATTTATTGAACGCCCGTCTTTTCATACAATCTACAAGCAGAATTTTGCTTCGGTTAAAATACACCTGAAGGCTCATCTCTTTCCTGGGTTATCGATTTCGTCCTAGTGGATGAATGTTCCAGAAAATTGTAGAGGCGGGGAGCGTAAATGTTGTCTTTTTCAAAACAACAAACATTACAAATTCACGAATTTATTCTGTTTAAATTATTTTTTGCTTGCAAAATCGGTAGTGCCTGGAGCGAAGCAACCGGATTCTCATGCCACCTCCGGTTACTTTTTTTCCTCCAGCATCCTTTTGCCTGGAAATAACGTATAAAAGAAAGAAAAGTGCGCTTTTAAAAACTGAAAATCTTCCGGCGTCACAATGGAATTTCCACTTCTTGCGGGAAACCGTTTAGATACTGACAATGTTCCAAATCTGCGGGGTGTGTAATCGCGCAGTTTCTCTTCGTCCCCGCTCCTCAATATTCACCTTTTAAAAAAACAACCCCCTCCCCCCAAAAAAACACACACAAGCCAGACTGTGCGGGGTTAGAATTTAGAAATGACCATCTAGGGATGTGTGCGTGCGTGTAAGAAAAACAAATTCGGTTTCTATCTCCATAAATTTCATAAGGTTCGCTCCAGAAATCCATTTCTTCAGTGAAATGCTATTTGAAGTAATTAATTCATTAATTAATTAATTGGGAAATATGAATCGAGGTCGAACATTTAACCCCGAAGTAGTCACCACTAGGAAAATAATCTTCCAGGAAAAGGGAGATTTCTTTTTTTCTTTCTTTCTTTCCCCCCCAGAACAAACAAGGCGAGCATGGGGACGACGACGACGACGAAGACGACACCCAGCCCTGGAGAGATGTAAACAAGCATATTACCTTAACGTGATTGCAATAAACAGGCCAGACAATTGACAGAAAAGGGAATTTGTTTAACCTCTCCTGCCCTTTCTCATTGAAACAAACCGGTCCCTTTTTGTTCCCGGGCGGCTTCAGAGGGAAGAGAACAGAATCCGGAGGTCAGGGGTCAAGAGCTTCGCCCATTCTCCTTGCTTTTATTTCCCTGCCCTTTTTCACTCAGGGGATCATCTTAAAAAAAAAGGGGGGGGGTGATGAAGGTCGCTTGATGACCCAGAAGTGTCCCTAGACATTCCATTACAGGAGATGTGGATCTGGATAAGCCAAAGGATCCGATCTGTCCGGGGAGGGAGACCGAATCTTACCTTTCTAGGTCGGAGGAAGGAGGCAAAGAGACCTCCCAGACCATGCTAGGATGTTGCTGCTGGTGGTATATTATATTTGGCACCCAACTTCTCGAGCTCTTGATTTCATAGCTCCGAGCTTGGTTTAATTCTCTCGGTTGCAGCCCACGTCCGTTCCACCCAACTCTTCGAGAAGCCCTTTGGCAGGAGAAGCCGGGCAGGAAAGGTTTATGGAATAAAGGAAGATGAAGAAATGGGCCAGGGCAGGGCGCGATGGAAAAGCATTCCGGGCAAAATTGAGGTCTATGAAGTCTCATGGATTTCAGAGTGAGATAGAGAGATCCGTTTCGACGATCACAAGCACCAGAGACAACTTTGGGTTGGATCGAGATTCGAGTCCCAACGTTTCGGTTCTGTTCTGCTTCTTTTTGAGAGCATAGTACATAAAGCCAAGCTATTTGAGAACACTCAAAACGCAACCCAAAATGTCAAACGGTGTTGTTCTGATGTGTATATATATATAAACATATATATATATAAACAGAACGGGAGAAGGGTTTTTTTTGAGGGGGGGTTTATATTAATAAAAGCTATAAGAAAAGCGATTAAACATCCACAATGTGGATATTCAGTTGCTCTATTGCGTGTGCATGCGTATTGCAATTTTGTCCATTCCTAACGCGGAGACTACGTTCGGCACCATTCGCGTCTCAGGGAGTTCACATGAACATTGCTTCGTCAAGTACTAGAAATCTCTATTAGACAACTTTCCCTGGTTTGCAAGTGGGGTGTGTGTGTGTTAGGTGGGGAAGTGGCGGAGGCGAAAGGCTGGACTTTGACAGCTTCGTGTTGAAAAGTTGTTCCAGTGTAGAAACTGAAGTATTTTGATTGCAACAGCAACGGGATATTATAAACTGGCCTCTTACACCCGCACGTGTGTGCGTGTGATAGTCACTGTCCAAAATGCGGCGACTGTTGCTACACACGAGCACGTGCTTTCTCGCACACATTTACACAGGCGTGAGAAAAATAAAACCAATGATGTATCGTCACTGTCAGTCACTTAGTCACACGTACACGCCAACAGATAGATGCACACACACACAAACAAACAAACAAACACACAGGCGTGTTATATATTAAAAAAAAACAATTATGCGAATGTAAATCGACAGTCCCTGTAATACATACACAACAATAGGTGTGCCTCCTTCCATCCAAACTATTGGCGTGTTTATAAGGCAGGTTTTTTTTTTGTTTTTTTTTGTGTGTGTGTGTAACTCAGACAGACCTGTCTTTTTCTCCAGCCGTCTATCTCATCTGCCGTTCTTTATGGACACTGTTTTCACACAAACACACGCGAGAGCGAATAATGGAACTAGGTGCGTAAGGGAAACGGTGCTGAGTGAGGACGCAGACCTCAGATCAGAAAACTGCCCGTCGTCTCTCCCTTCCTCCGAACTGGGGCATCCGTTTATGGTGTGCACGCATCCCTCCCCCGGGTTCCGTCACCCTCGTCGTGAGGATAGTGTGCTCTGCCCGTGGGCAGAAATGCCCAGATAGCGCGCAGTGCGGAGGGAGCCTGAGCCCGTGGGGAAACTCTGGACTACTGGAAAGGGGGAGCGGAGGTTAGGGGGCAAGCAGGGGGCTGTGGATTTATTCGCATTAGCAGCGCCTTAACCGGGACAGGCGAGTGCGAGCTCCGGAAGGCGGCGGCGGCCCCAGAAGAAGCCTCGCTCCGCATCTTGCTCCGCAATCCAGTCCAGCGGAGCGTGTGGACGCCGCCTCGCTCGCTTTGCCAAAACTCGGTTGGCAGGGCTGGAATGAGAACGGGGCAGCTTTCTCACGGTGGTTCTTCAGACTAGGCTACTAGGGGGCTGGAATAAACCCCCCTTCTCTCTCTCTCGGTGGGGCAAAGAGAGAAACCCCCATGCTTGAGAGTTTCCCCCACCTAGTTCCCCTCTTCGCCTTTTGCGTCCCACGCCGCCTCTTCCTGCCTTTTCGAGGACTTGGGATTCCTCTCCCTTTTCTCTTTCCAAACTTTCCCCCAAGTCTGCGGACCCTCCATCCTTGGACGCCAACTACTGCTCCTCTCCTCCCACCCCAAATATTTCAGCGATGTTCCCCATCACTCACCCAACCTCTGCCTCTCTTCCTTCCTCAGCAAGTTATTTCTCTCCCCCATTTATTCTTATAAGGAAAGGAAAAAGAGCGACGAGGCTTGTTATTATAGATATTCATATATTTATTAGGCGAGCATCAAGAGCCAGGAGCCTCGGAGGAAAGGAGGCGCCGGGGGCTTTTTATAGGTGACGTATAGACCTACGTGGGGTGCTCTGGCCCCACATGGCCCCTGCTTACAGGCTTCCCACATCCTAAAATGACATTTCCCCGCAGTCCTCCTCGTCCTCCCGCCTCCCTCTGAGGTGAGGAGGGAAGAGGGGCGGTGGGGGGAAATCAGCCTTCGTTGTTCTGCTCGGGAGACGAGCGACGGAGCTTCAGTTGCACAGAGAGACAGAGAGACGGAGGAGCGCAGGGAGGGAGCTCTAAAAAGGACCCTCCATTTGCGGGAGGGGGAGCGCTCAGGGGACACCCCCTCCCAGGAAGAGAGATCGAGAGCTGAGATCCAGCAAAGCGGACGGGGTCGCCAAGTCCTCTCCGGCAAGGTAAGGTCACCGTGGTTCCTATTGCGTGGCGTTTGCTTAAGACACAGTAGAGAGAAAATGACTCTTCATTTCTTTCTTTTTAGAAGGGTTCTTGGCTAAGGAGCTGCGGAGATCTGGGGGTGTTTGTCTTGGGGGGTACAGAAGAAGGCTACATTTTCAACCTGGAATATAAATGATGATGGTGGGGTTGGGGGGGGGGCTTTCCCCACCACAACAAATCACAAGTCCTGTAGTGGAATTTCTGACCTTTTACTGTCTGAAATTGACTTGGGCTGCCGCAGTGGCTCCGGACACGTGTCTTCCTTCCGTTTAGGGAGTCTTAGGATTTAGAGGAGGGGGTGTGGAATACACACACACACACACACGCTTGTGTGTTTCTGCATGCGCGGGTGTGTGTGAGTGTGAAACACAAGCCATTCTAAGGTTGTTGACTGACTCTGTCTGGATTGTCAAGAAGAGTTTTCTCGCTACACACCCTTCTGGATCCTGGCTCTGGGCAACTCATCGGCACATTTTTGTCGGCCACTTCTAGGTTTTTTTTAGGAAGGGGGCTGCCCCTCTCCGTCTCCATAGATGAAGGCCAGCTCTCTTAGGCAAAAACTTATTATCTGTGTGTTTGAGATTGTGGAAAGACTTTACAGCACCTTGTATGCAGGAAGGAGAAGGGACAATATAGTAATTTCCTCCTTTAGGATTTTGATTGATTGATTGAAAAAAAAAGAGTATAGACCCGCTTTTAAAATTGGGATGTAAGGTATATATGGGAGCCCTTTCCCTCAGCTCCATATGAACTCTCCGTGCTTCGTGTGGAGCAAGGGGAAAGTCGAGGGACAGCAATTTGTTGTTTGTTTGTTTTTTTAAGGCTGGGAGTAATATTTGCACACCATTAATCCGGATCGCAGTCCGATATTCTCCTTTTCACACAAGGGAGGACATGGAGGAAACGCTCATTCACTCGTACGGGGGCTAGGGAAAGAGGTTGGGGACTGAGAGGGTTTGGTTGACCGTGAGAAGCAGATAACTTGTGAATTTTTTCCCCATCGTTCTCAGAGATGTTAGTCTGGTGGTAGTAGATTCCTGGCGCACTAGATAACGTAGTGGGCTGGACCAGCTCTGCCCTGGACTCTGTGTGGATGTGTATAGAAACTATGATATATTAGTTGGATATTATCCTTCCTTTTGTGAGTTTAGCAGAGTACACCCCTTGCAGTAAAAATGGGAAGATTGCACACCCAGCCCTGACTTTATGACTTTCTTATCTGTTATGTGTGCTTGTGTGTCTATATCAATATCTAAACAGATTACACACACGCAATCCCAAAGCGAATTGTTTCCTGCAACGCTCATCTATTCCCTTTCGGAAAGCACAGAGCAGTTTTACAAGCAAAGGTCGACCCACACAGACACATACACACACGCCGACTCCTCGCGCTCGAGGTCCCCGGTGGTGTGTGCCTTTAAACACACCCAGACACACAGCACACACCCGCCGCACCATGGTCACCATTGGAAAGTTGCCTTGGCAGAAACTTCACTCAATAGGGCGACAATGGAGCCCCCGGGGCGGGCGGGACAAAAGGGGTTGGAAGTAGTTGAACTGCCAGGCACGTCCACCCCCCGGGTGCTTGAATTAAAAAAGAAGAAGGAGAAGGAGGAGAAAAAGAAATAATGAATGAGAAAGAGAGAGGGAGAGAGAGAAAGAAAAATGAAAGAAAAGAAATGTACGGGGGGAAGAGGGAGGGGGAAGCTAGAGAGGGACTTTTCTTTGCGCTGGTGAGAAAATACTCCGGGCAAAAAGTTGGTTCGGCGTTTTCATTTCAGCGCCAACGGAGCAAAGCTAATTCAATAGGAAACGCGAAGGTTTCCAAATAAAGAAGCGCTGTTAACGTGAAAAGTTCGTCTCTGGCGAATTAATTGTTAGGGCAAATAAACTCAGCCACGGAGAGACGGCAGTAGGTCGGGAAGGGGATTATTACTATTATTTTCTCTTAACTGCTAGCTGACGTTTCCTCCGCAGTTACGCAATGATTTTTCAGTGCTCGTGCTCGCGAAGAGAGTTTAAATCTAACCCATACAACGCTATCTCAGATATTTCTAGGGGAAAGGAAGGATGTCATTTGCTGTTGTTGCTTTTATTTTAATTTTTTAAAAAATATTTATTTATTTTTAAAAAATAAAATACGACCCTTTGTCATAAAGCAAAATGAGACAGAAATCGTGGCAGGGCCTGGTGTTTTCTAAGAGAGTGCAGTGATACTCGGAGCATCTTCTAAATGGGAATTTGTATTTTCCCGTTCAGAAATCCGAAGCGATCAGCAAGATTTTTGTAGCTATCCCATCTATTGTATAGCTGCCTCTTCCGAAGTTTGGTTACTGCTAGCGAAGGTTTCAATACCTGTTCTTGTGGTTTCAACGTTTTATACCATAGCGCCTCTTTATTATCCCGTGTTGTGTGATCGTATATTTATATATCTATCTATACATACATACATACACAAATATATATATATGCATATATATGTATATGCATGTGTGTATACAGTGTGTGTGTATATATATATATATATATATATATATATATATATATATACACACATATTGAGTCTACAGTCCAAGTTGGGAAACATTAATGGCCCAGAGAAAAGAGTTGCAGAAGCAACGGTTGGTTAAATAATAATAATATTTTTTTAAGCGAAGCATACTGAAAAATGCAGATTATTTTTGTGTGCATATGGAAAATAAATTTATTACATAACAGAAGGCTGAGCAGGAAAGAGAAACAAGACGTTTGGAGATAAAATAATAATAACAGGTGTACAGTGCTAGCTTAGACAGGTCTACTCAGAAGTAAGTCCTATGAAGTGGGCCTTATGACCAGATAAGTGGCTATAGGAGTGCAGCTACAATTACTATAAAAAAGGGAGGGGATCCAAATACATAAATAAATAAGACAGCGACTAGAGTTGCTCGAGGCTAATGAAAGCACGGGGCGGGGGGAGACGTGGAATCAAGACGAGAGAGAGAAGAGAAACAAAACGGGAAGGAACTGATTTAAGGCTCGAATTCCAATTCAGACGTCCACACGCCCACATTCACCTAAACACAGCACCGCCTCGCACCGTCGGTTTTATTGGGGTGGGGGGGGTGTCGTCTGTTCCAGCGCAACACAGGAATGGCCTGCAAGGGGTTAAACTGATTGCTCATGAACTTGGCCTGTCTGTCTGTCTGGATTTTGATGGATGGGGTAGACCCCGCTGGCAAGTTCAGGCGGCGAGACCTCCCCCGCGGCTTCGACGGTCCTGGGAAGCAGACGACAGAGGGAGAGGGCGGGGGAAGGGGAGGGGGCGAGGGAGGGGAGGGGGAGTCTTCACCTCCCCGTTACTCCCCCTCGCTTTACTACCGCAGCCTCCCACCCTTCTACCTCGCTGCCGAGGAGGGCGAAGTTGCCCGATCTCGGATAGAGAGCTGGTCTTTCCCTGGCCTCTTCAAGGCCCCTAATTCGCTTGGAATGGGATGGAGAGACAGGTAGAGGGGGAAGGTTGATCCACGAGACGGAAGGAGAAGGCAGGCTGGGAAAAAGCCGGGCTGGGTTTCAGCATTTGGACAGCGCCCGAGGCAAGGTAACCACGGTGGGCAAAGAGTGGTATGGAGAGAGAGGCAAGCGCAGAAAGCGGGGGGCCAGTAGACAAGAGGGTCTCTAGGGCGACCCCCTTCCTCCCTGGAAGGGGGGTGAAGTTGGGGAGGGAGCCTCTCTGGGTTTGGAAATGTGGGGTGGGGAAAGAGGTTTTCCTAGAATCCAGGTGCAAATCCATCGCGCCCGCGAGCTGTTCCTCTGGTTTGCCATATCTGCCCATCTGGTTACCGACCTATGGCGCGCACCCTATCTATCATCAGGAGAATTAACAGACAGACAGACAGACAGACAGACAGACAGGATGTATGGGTGGCTATAAAGGAAACAAGGAGGGAAAGAGAGAGAGGATCACCTAACCACTGTCACAAAAATATCAGTTATGTCAAAAAGGTTATGATCAATATCCTTCCCGCTCCAATACTTTTTCTTCTACTCAATCCCCCATCCCAAGATGCCGAAAGACTTGGGGGTCTGCTCAGCAAACCCCATTACCCCCCAGTCCCACAATACCTTCTATCAACGCCCTGCAAAGAATGCAGCAAAACCAAACATCCCCCCCCCAAAAAACGCCTCTTTTACCTGCCCAGAATTCCACCCCGATGGTCATTACCCTATCCAGGAGGGTTTGAGGACTGGTGGGGGGCTGGTGGGGCAGGTGGGCGGGTATAGTGTTGGTTTTCTTCTTCTAAGCCTGCCTGAGCTGTTTTCAAAAGGCCGTCCTAATGCAAGCCTATCAGAATGGACTCCCTCTCCCCCTCCCCGCCCAGCCACAAGCCACTTTCCCTTTTTAATTGGAGCTCCACCGGAGTCTTAATTACAGGCTGAGAGAGGGAGGGCAGGCTGAGATTTCTGCTCGGTGGAGAAGCCTGGCCAAGCGCCCCCTCCCCTCCCCCTCCTCCTCGCTTCTCCCCCTCCTCCTCTTCCTCCTCCTCCTCCAGCCGCCCCTGATTGGCTCGAGTAAGACGCTGCTGCTCTGACGTCACCCAGCCTGCCAGCAGACCAGGCTTTCTTGGAAAACGACCAGAGCTTTTGGAGCTAAGAGGAGCTGGCTGGGCGCGCGGAAGGAAGCCCAGCTAGAGGCGCCCTCCTTCTCTTAAATCCCCCTCCTCCCCACTCCTCTCTCCGCTCCCTCAGAGTCAGAAGGGGGAAAGGGGGGCCGGCCAAGGAGGCCCACACAGCGAGACGGAAGCCGTGGATCATCCTCGGTTGGAAAATAAGCTACGCAGCAGCTCCAATCGCCTCTCGCCCCTTCTTCTTCTCCTTTTTTTTATTATTATTTTTGTTATTTTCTTGGCCACGGATTTCTTCTGTCTGCCTGCCTGCCTTCTCCATCACCCGTGCTTGGAGCTGCCGCGTGTAAGTGCTGATCTTGCTTGCTCTTCGCCGAGAATCCTGCCTGCCTGCCTTTCTTTTCTCTCGCTCCCCCACAACCACGGGGGAAGGCGTTAAAGGCTGTGGGTTTTTGGGCCCACCATCGTAGAAAAGAGAGATGGGGATTCGGTTGGGTTAGAGGCGGTGAAGACGGCTATGGAGTGATGGCGCTGCTCGCCTTTGAAACAGCGTCTGGCGTGAGGTGGGGGGGCGTTCAGGGGGGTGCTGGTGTTTTTGAGGGGGTGGGGGGCAGAAGGGGAACGGATTTGGGAACGATCGAGGGTGCCGGGGGAGGGAAGAAATATCTCTCTCCCCCCCTTTTGTAAGAGAAATTTGATCTTCCTTTGCTGCTTTGAATAAGCAAACGAGGCAAAGAAGGAAAGGAAGACGAGCACGTGTGAATTGCAGGTTTGGGGAAGGGAAGTAAGATCGTGGGAACGCGGGGAAGAGAGAAGAAGGCGCTCGGGAAGAAGGAAGAGGGTGTCGGGAGAAGTCCTCCCAGGCCTGCCTTGGCTGCAAGCTTTGGATCTTGACAAAGCCGGGTCTGCGTGCCAGTGTGTTTTTGCTCCCACCCGCTGGAAAAAGCTTTAAATAGGTAGGAATCCATGGCTTTGGGAAGTAGCTGAGGTCTTGGGATGTTGCGCACGTGAAGGCGAGGGGAGCCAAAGGAACCAGGGGTGGCTGGAATTGTTCGAGGCTGCGATCCCCTTACGCGCTGCGCGCCGTGCGTGATTATTGGCTCCCGAGTAAAGCTTGCTTGGATTGTACTTGCGCGCGGGTGGATCGGGTAACTGCGTTACGCTGCCGTTGAGGAGCGTGGTGGCGGTGGCGTCTTCCCGCAGTCCCGGACAGATTAAAGGTATCCCTTGATAGCATATGAGTTGTAGCCAATGCTAGTCCTGCTGGGTGTGTAGAGCCATCAAAGTGAGTGAGGATGAACCAACTGAGGTCCATTGCTTTCAATGGGTCTACTCTGAGTAATGCTAAGTTAGCTACCACCCTTTGCCAAGTCAAGGCATTCCGAGAGTCTACTCTGCGTCTGTCTGTCTTCGGTTCTTGGGCTGCTGGAACTAAAAGTGTTGCGATGAGGCCTTGAAGTTCATCGCCAGCATTTAATAACAACACTAACAGCAGAAAGTAATAACTGCACTAACACTAGCGATGATGGTGCTGGTAAATAAGAATTATATTAAATTATTATTACATAATAATTATATTAATAATGCATCATTTTTTGGTGTCTTTGTCCCGAATTCATCACCCGAGGCAGCTGCCTCAGTCGGCCCACTGTTGGGGACGGCCTTAAGTTTCAGGCTTATATTCCACGTTTATGGATTTGTTTCCAAGATGTAGAAACGAGGGGACGAGTTGTTGGTTTCTTGGACATTCACATAGTTACTGAGGAGCTCTGAGCTGGTCCTTACTAAACCTTAGAAAGATATCGATCCACTTCTCCCAAATGCTCGCTATTGTAAAAGCCACTTCTGAGACTATTATTTACGCGGAGGGCATTCGAAAGATTCTTCACCCACCAGTTATTTCATAAGGCTTTGTTCTTTTCGAAGGGCCCGTGGGTTTGTGGTGAGCGTGTGCGATTTGCATGGGATGGTTAATATTGCAAATTCTCTTAACAAACAAAATGGGTTCTGTAGTGTTTCGATGCCCATGGTGCAAAATATTTATATATATTAAAGAGTAACAGATTTCAAGACACGTGTGAAATATCCCAGGCTTATAGTGGATATTTTTGAGAGAATGATAATGATAACCACAGCAACAATTGCACTTTTTACATGACGTCTGGCCTTGAAAACAGAGTTAGAGAGCATCTCATTTAGAAGCATTGCTTACTCTACATTTCCGAAATGAGAACAGCCACTAAGAATGAATCCTTTAATTTTCTGTTATTGGAGGCAGAAACCCTAACTAACGTGGGGGGGGGGGGCGGGCGGAACTTAGATATATTTTCTATCGCAAGTTACAGCCGCTGCATTGATATCTAGGTAGCAGCGAATGCAAGCGCGTCAGGATTTATTGCCTTTGCTTAACTTGCATTTTATTAGGCGTCGTTTCTCCTTCCTTACCTTACTTTTCTTCCTCTTATTTTTCAGAGTCAATTAAAATAATAATAGTGAATTAGAACGATTTCCACCCATTAGGCCTCAGCCTTGAGCGTGTGCCTGGGGATATAGCATATGATATTTTAAGTTGCGCCCCTCAAAACAGGCCAGACGTTCAAAGGACACGCATTCCTGTCTAGATCACGGTCCCCTCACCCCCCCAACGTTTGTTTGGAAGACAGTATAAAGAGAAAAACAAACACACTCTGGCCCTCCTCTCTCCCTCAGCTTTCTACTCCGTTTCTGGAGCGGCCGCGTTTACACCGCTCATGATGGGATTCTTAATTACTCGGGAAAGCGAGGCTTCCCAGTTCACCGCCCTTACTTTCCTCAACCAGCCTGCTTCTTATTTCTCCAAAAATACCCCCCTCCGAACCCTTCAGGATCTGCGGTGCGGAGTTGGCAAAGAGAGAGGTGAGGGGACCCAGCACAAACCAGGAGATTCACCTGACTGAGTCCACCGAGCAAAGAAGCGTGTGTGTGGTTATTCGAGGTTGGCTAAAAATAACTTTCCCCTAATTAAAGAAGACCTGACGTCAGACATGCTCGGGCATAAAAAAGGGGGAAGGCCTCGAGAGATGATGTGTGTAGTTTTCTTCTTTCTTTCTTTCTTTCTTTCTTTCTTTCTTTCTTTCTTTCTTTCTTTCTTTCTTTCTTTCTTTCTCTCTCTCTCTCTCTCTCTCTCTCTCTCTCTCTCTCTCTCTCTCTCTCTCTCTCTCTCTCCTTTTTGGAGAAGAGGAGAGCAGGAGGGCATCTTTAATTTTGAATGTCTTGGAAAGCGAGTGCGGTGAGGTTGGGGCTGCGATTCTTTCTAGCTGGCTGGTTGTGACCCTTTTAAAAAATGCTCATCTCAGTAAAACCAGGCACGATCTCTCTCTCTCTCTCTGTGTTATGATTTTGCCACGCTAAAAAAACCTACTCTGGTGTGCGTCTCTCTGTGTGTTGTGCTTTTGGGCGTTGAAATAACGACACGGTGTGGAACACAGTCAGCCTAGGGGGGTTGTGTAAGCATGCTGGAGGGAGGGAGGGAGAGGGGTGGAATGGAGAAATATCACTGGGGAAATCTGGCTACCGCCATGTGAGCGTGGTAGCTGCCGAGCCTGCTCCCCCTGCGAGCCTGCGGCCCCGGCGACTGCGAGCTCGGCCTGCCTTTTCTGCACCAGCGCACCGACAGACAGACAGCCGTGTTACATGGCTCCCTGTTGGGACTTCCACGCGATTTCCTCCCTCCCCACGCCTCCCTCTCCCCACGCCTCCCTCTCCCCGCCACCCTTAAATCCCCACATTTAAAGCATTCCTTTGCAGGAGCACAAAGCTCACTCTGTTAGAAGGGAGCGAAAGCTTATGCCCCCTAGGCCCATTTCACAGCTATAGGGATGGGGAGCATTTCTCCTGAATGGCACTCCAGTATTGGAAAGATCTGACCCTTCCAGTCTCCCAACACGGACCCGTTCACTTCAGAGCAGCCACACTGGCTGCGGTGGGGCACATTCCCAGAAAGTGGGGTTGTAGATTCTTTCCTCTCTCCTCTTCTCTTCGCCCTCATTTTCATCCCCGTATCTTCTCTCCGCCTTCCACCCATTGCTCTCCTCTTGGGGTGGGTGAAGAGACATTCTTCACCTCCCAGAATCGGGCTCAGCTACGCGTCTGAGGTGCAGGAGGGATTTTGAAAGATGCTTTTTGGATTTAGTGGCGCGCTTGAAATCTTCTCCCACCTACTACTCCTGGGTAGGGGATGGCAGTGACGTGGCTGCAGCCAGGACACTCTGTCTTTGTACTGAGGCTTGATGGATCCGAGTTGGGCCTTGTTAGACTGGCACCCTGCAGTCTACCAAAGTCTTGGAGGCCAGGGAAAAGAAAGAAAGTCTGCAGCCCTCTTCGGGAAGGTTGGCAACTACCTTAAATGCAATCCTTATAAAACAGCCAATAACTGTGACTTGTTATTTCAATTAGAGTCGAATTGCATCTAGCTTTGATGATGTAGTGGAAGAGCGAACGAGTCTGAATCGATTTGTTAGAGTGGAATCCTATACATTTCTAATCAGAAGTACACCCCCCAAGTTCAGTGGGGCTTACTCCCAGATAAGTGGGTTTAGGGGTGCAGTTTCAGTCTTTAAGATGGCACCAGACCCTCTGCAACAAGAGACTAAGAGGGTTGCCACCGCTCTGGAAGTTTTCTTCATCTTTTATAATTTCCGAGGAGGGGGGAAATATTTATTTAAGAGGGGACTGTTCATTTTCCATCCGTTACAAATAGCTCTAGCCAGAGGCGGATTATACCTAGATTAGTATTTCTTTTTTTTAAGGTTGGGGAAGAATTTCTTATTATGTAACCTGATGCACGATTTTGCTGTTTGTTTACTGTCCCTTACCAGAAAATTTCCCATTGTATTAGCAAGGAGGGAGCGGAGGGGGCATAAAGAGATTTTATTTTATTTTGCAAGAGGCGAGTGGGGGAGAGATGGTGAACAGATGATGCAAATATGTGGCGGCAACGAAGGCACGTTAAGGGAAGCTAGTTTCCAGCACCTTGGCCAGTGCCTTCGCCCTCGGATTTAAGCCACGTTTCATTCTTGGGCAGCCGGTGGAGAAGTAGGGAATTGTGTTCCACGGCAGAGTTAGTACCCAGCCGCATTTTCCCATCCGGAGACCCGAGGGAGGAGACCTCTCATTGGGGTTGCGGGAAGGCTGGCGTGCTCCCAGTTTCCAATAGCTTCTCGGAGGATCCGTTACGCGAGACAGCACCAGCACGTTAGGCCTAAAGCTGCTGGCAAGACTTTCCCGGGCCTGGCCAGAGCTAGCCTACCTGCTGAATGATGCTGGGGGTTTGAAAGGAAAGTGCTGGACAGAAATGGGGCAGGAATGACTGCTTGGCCAGGCTGGCTAGTAGCTTGGCACCAGGCAAAAGCGGATCCGGTCGCCTCTTGCGTTCCTTGGTTCCTTTCCTTCTTCGTGTTCCGTGGATTCGAAGCCCCCCCTCTGGAAATAGTGGTTTGATCCAGGGATTATTTGATTTATTTAGATTATATTTAAATTCCTTATTTCCTTCCCTTCATCTCTCCCTCCCCTCTTTTTACCCGTCGTTCACCCCCTCTCTCTGTCCTATCAATATTCTATCTATCCATCCACACATATCTTCTTTCTTTCTTTATTTCCAACACCCACTCAGCTAACAAATCTGTTTTATCCGGATTCAACGCACACGTAGAACAGCCATTCCCCATAGCGGAGAGATCCTGTGGCATTTAGCATCGATTTGAAACATACTGTTCAACTGCACGGGCAGATGCATAGAATATTGACAAGAGGAGACAAGTCTATACTCCGCAATAGGCTCAATATAGGTGTTTTACGCCATTCTCTCTCTGTGTGTGACACACACACACACACACACACACACACACACACTTGGTAACGACAACGTTTTAGATTTAGCATGCTTGCAGAGGGGTAGCCATGTCTGAGGGTTGCAGCAAAAACAGAGTCTTGTAGTACCTTAAAGGCTGAGACACTCTGACTGTGGCAGAACCTATCGGTTCTGGATTTAGGTTATCGAATCGTCTGCCTAGCTTGCAAGCTACCTGTGTGATGGAGCGGAGGCGGGGGGGCAGAAATCAGCTTGTCCAAGTGGCTTCTGCGTATTTGCGCACAGAGAAATAATGAATGCAAGGATTTTCCTTGCATGTTTTACGGTCATCCTGTTCAGGCGCTGGAGGAAATATCGCGCGCTTGGCCTTGAGATGCCTGCTTCTGTTTTCCACGCAGGAGGAGAAGCAACAACAACAACAGTACAGGCAGAAACGAGCGGCGCGTTTCTACAAGGCCAAGGTTGGAGGGGGGGGGGCTCGTTTTATTCCGAGAAAGGGAACCGGTGACCTTCCAGATCCTTCCTGGACTACATTTCCCATCATCCCTGACCACTTTCCACATGATGCCTGGCGCTAATGAGAGTTGGGGTCCAGTAACACCCGTGTGTGTGTGATTTTGTGTGTGTGTGATTGTGTGTGTGTGTGTTTCACCAGTTCCCCATCCTTGATTCAATCGCAAACCCCAGAATAGAATGTCCGTGGAACCCAGAACGTCATTCCGAACGTCTTTTCGCTAGAAATCTTCGGAACTTGACGGGCCTTCCCTTCCCTTCGCTTGCAACCCACACGGAAAATAAAATAAATTGAGAGACCATCATCCACATGCCCCTCCCCCCCATTGCACCGCATATTTCGCTCCTGCAAAGGTGCCGGGCCCTGCGGGCAACAGACGTGGACTCAGGCGGAAAGGTTTTATATTTTCACGGAAACATGTAAGGGGAGGCGCAGAACATTAAGACTCTATACAGAAGTGTGAGGATTTGGGAAATGGCATTCGGGAAGGTGGAATTTTAGGGATGGCTACTAAGCGGAGGGACCTACTAGCCAGCCACGGATAATCATCCTTTACTAAAGAGAACCACACCTCCTCCTTTTAGGAAAATCTACGACAATTCCCCCTGGACCTGGGGAGAGGATCAGTAATATTTGGATTTTGTTTGAAAACCCCAAATTCTCAATGTTCTGTATCATTCCCCCGCTTTCCCACCAATCTTCTAGTCCAGAGAAATCTAATTCAAGATTAGTCCTTTAAAACAATCTGTCTTGCAAATACACCGGATTAGGCCGTGGGAGGAGGGGAGGGAGTTGCAGATCTGCTTCTGATCCGAAGTTAGATCCAATTCACTGCTTTCACTCCGGTTTGATCCACACGTTCTCAGTCCCACCCAATCAGATCCTTTCAAACGGTAACAACGCGTGTACCATTCGGGTGTGTGTGTGTGTGGGGGGGGGGAAATCTCTCCGGAAAGGACGAGCGGTGTTTTTAAAGCGTGTTTGTTCCGAGTCAAGATTAAAAGAAAACGGAGGGCGGGGGAGAGTGAAGGAGCCTAATTTTCCTCCAAGAAATGGTGGGGGGAATGGAGACCGAGGGCGTCGTCCCTGAAATCTAATCCCACCGTTCATTCAAAGGTTCTGGAATTAGAACACAGTACCTGGTGGACCTCCTCCGAAATTACGATTTATTGACAAAGTCAGGATTTTCGGTGGATACCTGTTTCACTGACTTAGTTTCAGTCTAAGTGTATTGATTGACCTATGGAATGGTCTGAGAGCTCCTTAAGGTCCCTTTCCCATTGTACCTGGAAGGCGGTGCGTAAAGATTTTGCCCGGGGGTATTCAGAGAACTCTAGTGTTTCCTTAGAGCTTCAGTCCTAACATTACTTGGAAGTAAGTTTTGATGAAATCAAAGGAATTTACTTCCGAGGTCGTTTATTAAACTAGCCATTAGCCTTGTAGCTAGTTTTTTTTTTAATTAAAAAAAATCTTTATAGGGGGAAAAATCACGCGAGAATGTTGATTTAATGTTGATTTAATTTTTGAAGTAGAATAAGCTATTAGATCATATCCATTGGTGCTTTGTGCAGGTCAAGAGCCCGGAGATAAGAAAGACCCCCTTACCCAATATAATCTATCTAATTATTAGATTGCTATATGTGTGTGTGCGCGCGCCTGCATAGCGATAGGAAAACAGGAAAGACAGCCTTTTGAAAATGGTTAAAAGCAGAGATCTATGTTTCCCTCCCAAACATTCAAAAAAAAAGAATCCGAAAAGGCTGGATTGCTTTTGGGAATGCGCGCTAGAATGGAATCCAGTGTGTGGAGAATCTTGTTGATCTCTCTTGCCCCAGTGGCATAAGGATGAGCCTAGTGCCTGGATATCTGCCGGGTTGGACTTGCAATCCTAAAGCCACTCACTCCATAACAGCGCAACCCAGTGCATTTCTATCCAGAGACAAGTTGATATCCTCAGAAGTAAGTTCTGTGGAATTCAAGCGAGGTTTTTGGTTACAGGAAAATGGGATTAAGGGTCGCAACCTAAATCTCCGGGAACACAGTGAGATTTACCTCTGGGTAAATAGGCGCAGGATTGTGGAGTCGGTTAGATCCCGCCGCTTTCTGAGATTAGCAGCAATCTAGAATTCCATGCAGGGAATGTGATCTGGAGGTGATGTTAGAAGGCTTTTTAGGCGTGGATAGCTCAATCGGTAGAGCACGAGATTCTTAATCTTAGAGTCGTGAGTTCGAGCCCCGCGTTGGGCTAAAGATTCCTGCATTGCAGGGGGTTGGACAATATGACCCTCGTGGTCCCTTCCAACTCTAGGATTCTGTGGAAATGTGTCACATATACCTTGGTGTACAACGCATTGAGATCAGTAGCCTGCTGTGATTTAAACTGCAGTCCTTCGCCTGCACTCACCTGCAAGTAAGTCTCATTGAACTAAAAAAAGGCCTGTCTTCTGAGTAGACATGTATAGGATTGCCACCGAAAATGTGCTTGGCATTGGCCTGTTGGATGTTACTTTTATTTCGGAATAAAGGGTGGACCTGAAGCTGTTGATTCGCTATTCTAGAATTCCTTAGGTGCCGCTCCCTTGCCCAGGCTTCTAACCTTCTACTTCATTCTCTGCTCGTTTTCAATCAAACATGCTTCGCCTTGCATTTCCGGATCTGATCTCGGTTTGGGGACCCTTTGGAAACCGATAGGAGGAGAGATTGTGTCTGATGCCGGTTCAGACAGTAATCGCTTCTAATGCCTGTATTGTTTGATCTGTGAGCACGTTGCCTATCGCTCGTTGTCGATCGCTCCAGTGTGTTAAAACCCGTTCAGGAGCGAGGCGTTGGTGCTGAAGGTGAGGCGGGTGTCTTCCACACACAGCAGATCAAAGCAAAGACGCCTTACGAGAAGAAGAAAGGGATAAAACCATTTATTTATTTTAATCATCTCGCCTCCTAATTCTGGGTGGTGCTTATTTCATAGAGTGCTGGAGCCAAGGGCGTGCAGCGATGTGTGTGCATTGTAAGTGAGAGGCTGGAGGCCGTAGAAAAATACGAGATACTGTAATTCATATTTCGTAACTGGGGAAAATTTTTTTCCAAGGCACTTGTTTTCCATTTTCAATTCTTCTAGGGAAAAATGCATCGTTCAGAGGAGAAAATATACTGAACGATTAGGCTCCCCAAACTCAGCTGCCCACACATTTTTGCCATGTCCATGTTTGTTTCAAGAGGGAAACTGTCTCTGCTTTAATTTATTTATAATTTTTTTAAAAAAACAAAACATGTTGGGAGACAGGAATCCAGACAACATTAAACACTTTACATGTTGGGAGTTTTCAACAGGAGAGATGTATTGGCTGGGGTTTGGGTATTTATAACTAAAAATAAAAATAAAATCCCACAAAACTCGTTGGAACTTAATCTCAAGCATGACTGCTGTCCTACGCGTTACAACCTAAGAAGAAGATTCCCCTCCCCATGCTAATAGCTCAGTGTGGCAATTTAAACATGTATGGGATAGGGGCCATAATCGGGCACGTTTGCTGCAGCCCTTAGCAAGTGTCTAAATCTCTCCCAATGAACTCAAGGGAACTTCATAGGGCTTAACTTTCGCTGGATCGGGCCCTGGGACGTGAGAAGGGCTCCTCTTTCGTGCTCCGGAGTGCAAGAATCCTCTCCATCCCCAGTGATTTTAAAATGATCTGATTTCATCCCCCCCCCAAGAGTCTGCAAAATCCCAGGCCTCCCCCACCTCCCAAGTGGTGCTAGATCACCCTTAGTCAAGGGGCTGATCTTAATTTGCGGCACCCAGGGTTTAGACTGGAAGACCCCATTGAACAAAATCAAGACCCCCACGCACGCAGTGGGTTTCTTTGAGCCCCCCAGAAAAGAGGAAATGTGCGTTGCAGGAAGCCCCGTTCACTTCAATGGGGCTGGCTGCCAAGTGAAATGGCACAGGGTTGTGTTGCAGGCCTTAACTCAGGCAGGGAGAGAGGGCTGGGGGTACGTATGGCAGACTTCAAAGAAATATTGTTGCCTCAAAGGAAAGGGGCGGAATGTGTGTTGGGTGGGGAGGCGTGGGAGGGAAAGAGCAAAAGAGGCGGGAAGGAGAGGTGATTTGAATGCGAGGCTGCCCATTGGCTGCCAGCCCTGTTGACGTCACTTCCCAAAGAAGGGTGTTTAGCATCAGAAAAGGAGTATAGAACTTGGTCAGTAGAAAGAGGGCGAGACATCAGCCCAATATCTCAGGGTGTGATTTGAATGTAAACCAGCTGCTTCCCCCCAAGGGAAATGCCTCATTTCAGATAGTCAGAACTCAGCAATAGGTGACTTCTGCCAGCCATAACCTGCAGAGCAGGTCCTTCTCCCGCTTTTCCTTCTTAAATAAGTGCAACGCTGCTCTTTTTCTTCTCTCGTCTTCCAAAAAAGTTTCACGTTCTTTTATCTCTTTCTCTCTCCTCCTTTTTTTTTGCTTTCT